>NC_056737.1:1978627515-1978682515 GCF_019279795.1 Protopterus annectens
TTTTTTTTTTCCAGAAAGACTATTTTTAGTTAACTACATTTTTTTAGCTAATTTTAGCTAATCTCAGAACTTCACTATTATAGGTTTAGAGTGATTCTACTAACCACGTATGAGCTGGCTCAGGGTATCTAACCTATCATATTGTAAGGTGTGATGTCAAGTTGTCATGCCAAATCACAATAAAGGTTTTTTCACTCACACTTGATTGGCTTCCACTGACACACCCCCAGGTACTCTTATAAAAGGAAATCCTTAGGATCACTCTTTCCATTAAGGAACTACGCTTTGACGGTGATTGTACTTCTGGTACTTTTTACTTCAATAAAGTACGACCTTCTAGAATCTGAACTTCGACTACGTTGATTTTTTGCCACCACGGCGAGCAGAGCTCCTTAGCCGAGCCATATTTACATTGTGTTGCCTGTTTTTTCTGTGTGTTTCATCTTTAATTTCTAGCTGCCACACTAGCGGTTCCTCTCACCAGGCGACCTGACCAGCCAGAACTACGACCTGTATACGAAGCCTTTCTAAACGCTTTACTCAGCCTTCAACCATAAGTGCTCTGGTATGCACAGCCTTTCTCAAGGCTTTACTGGTAGCCCAGCTTCTTCTCTGACATCTCACCGTACCTTTATTAAGGCAGCCTACCTGGTCATCCATTTGTTCTTGGCTTCGCTATGGTATTTTATTCGTGGACATGTATATAGCTAGGATATGGTACAGCACTTACGAGTTACATATGTTCACAGGCCATGCATATGTGGGTGAGGGGTTCAATAAATAAACATGCAACATGTAGCATCAAACCCCCCCAGCTAGGCCGGTGAGACATGCCGACACACAAAATAAGTAAACGCACCACTGCTTCCCAGACCACCGGCAGGATACTACTAGTTTGAGACACCTGCCAGGTCTAATATTGAAACATAGACATCAATGTCCCTTGTGGGACACCAAAAAAATAATGATCATCGGAGGCAGTCCCGATAATGATTCATCAAATCAGGCTGTAGATGTGCATGGACCAGTAGGTTGTACCAGCCTGATAACCCATGGGTTGACACAAAGTACGACATGTGTCCTGACACAGGGAGAGTGGGCAGTGTGTAGTGGTGTGTTTATACCTCACCTGCACCCACAGTAAGGATGAGTGCTATAGAGGAGTGGTAGGTGGGGGAACTATGGGTATGCAATTATGGGCCTAGGTGTGCAGGTGTTGGCTGGTGCAGTTGTATTAGGACTGCCCCGGGGATGTAAGTAATATTCCGAAATGGGCATAGCTGATGCCCATACCTCTCAACCCCTAAGAGCAAATCCACTGGACAGGACATAAACTGTTGGGGGAACAAATAGGGACCATAACTCTGAACTGTCCCCGATTTCCAGGGACATCCCTGATTTCGTCTCAATTTCTAACTCTGTCCCACTTAATCCCTCCTAAAACTAGTGACTTTTGGAGGAAAGGTGGTGAATTACATGTAATGAATAATGGCAACAATTAAGAGTTATAAACATTATTTACCTAATAAAATGTGTATGAATTCATATGCTCTGAGTCTGTCAATGTGTCAGGTTAATAGAACCAATAATTTAAATGCATCCCTGATGTTGTTATGACTTGTCCCTGATTCAGTTGGTATTTTCCCCAATTGTATGGGAGGTCTGATAGGGACAGAAAGCACATATTCCACTGACAACCTTAGAAAGACAATAGAATATTAGGTATGCAGTAGCATGACTCGGCTGAAGGATGTGGGTTCCAAAACCCATTTACTTGTTTGTATTGAAGAGTGTCAGTTCCCATGTATAAGCCAGACAGGTGCAGATTGTAAGAGGAACACACCAATAATATGAATCAAATTCTGGACAGGCCATGGATTCCATACAGTCGAATGGCATGTTTTCGCCTAATGGGCAGCCATTCCCGATACTGTAGGCATGTAATCCAATGTAATAGGCATCACAAGGTAATATTGTTGTCCTCACTCCCATCCAGGGGTGTGAGCGTCAGATGCAAACACCAAATGCAGTGCATTTGCAAGTGCAGGAGCAAGCAGGTGTAAACCTGTTTGGCCACCAGTATGCGAGTATTACACTGGTAAAGCAATGTAGAGGTGAACTGAGTGTAAGAAACTGTAACCGGAGGTTAGCATTGCTTAGCTCCACGCAAACGCATGCACACCCACTCACAACTGCTTTAATGTGCCTTAATCACTCAGTATCCAACGGTCTTGTTCTGCCCAGCAACAAAATAAATGGCCTCTGCAAGGCTCGAAACCAGGACCCTGCACACACAGCTATTGTGATTTACCACTAAGCCATGGCAGCTATACAAACATTGGATCTTATCACAAGCATATCATCCAGCGCAGTCATTCAGCAGTATAGGAAATGCATTCCATCATGTAGATGTATGTGTGAGTGTTTATGTCCAGATATAGATACATACATATATATAGACATATCAAGAACATCCCATGTGACACCAAAGCATTACAAAGGAATGAAAAGGGAAACACCAGCAATACCTGTATTATGTAGTGGTGTTGTCCTATGTAATATCAAGACTCCCTCAGACATGTGTCATTAATACACGCAAACATTTGTACATTGGCCAAATACATCACTCTGTGCATTTTATTTACATTAACACAACAGTTCCTGTCCAATCATTATGTGAGAACAGTACTCTTGCAAGGTGCTGTGTGTGACATCATCATCATGATAAAGGTAAATGGGGTAACCATAGAGGGACCAGTAGTGTTGTGTGTACAATAGGGTCATCTGCATCACGTGTACTTGGAACCTTTAGGAGTCATGTGCATACCAAGATTGTGTGCCTGAGAGACAGGGGTGAGGACAACTGGAGTATGTTGTGATGCATATTAAAAGGGCTACATGTGTCCAGTGGACACGTGTGTGAAATGGACAGCTATGTATGGGGCAAATGTTGTTCTAGGAACCGATTGGCCTTTTGTTTCCTTAGGGTGAGAGTGGGATGTGGGGGAAGGAGAGTAGCTATGCTCGTGTTGGATAGGTTGGGTAGGATGACAGACAAGACAGCATACAGGGTCGGTATATGACACATGTAGGGAGATACACTCGGACGGGGAGGGGTGTTGGGCGGTCGCAAGCCCATGAGCCCCAAGAAGGAAACAGTGGGACGGAAGTCCCCAGCCGTGGGCAGTCACCATTGCACCAAAAACAGCTGCAAAGGTGGCAGTGCTGGGGGCTGTCTAGGAGGGACAGGCTCACCCTATAAATGTGACACTCTGGCCTCGGGCTGGCATATCTGCCCTCAAAACCACTTATTGAGCCCCCTAAGCACCATGTCTGAGACTGTACAACAGTGGACATGTTCCTGTCTGGACCTGCTCCCAGGGGGGAAAAGCCCCATTCTCAGTGGCGGTTCCACCAGAAGGTGGTGCAGAGCCAACAGAGGTGGAGGTCCAAGGCTGGGCACCAGATGTGCTGGTGCCCGGTGCCATGGCCAGCTGAAGTGGGACAGGAGGTTCTGCTGGGACCTCCAAACCCATATAGCCTATGGTGTTGCAGTTTAAACACAGATATGGCTTAGCAAAAGTCAACAGCATTCAGGATTATTTATAACAGCATGCATAGATATGACCATCAACCAACAACAACAGATAGTATACATTTGCAGAGGGAGCACAGCACATGCATATATACTGCATGACATCTGTACAAAGTGTAGAAGACTTGTGACTGCAGCTATGAACAGTGGCCCATTATTGGCATGCCACTGAGAACCCCAGACAGTGTATGTCATACCACTGTTTCATGTGACATATGTCCAATCAGGGATGCGATGGCAGTAACTCATCACTATCACCATGTACTGACTGCAATCCCCACACTGTGCTCCTGCAGTTCACAGATGTGTGCTCAATGAGTAACACAGGAAACAAATGGTTCCACACACTGACCAGTCCACAGATGACCCTACAGATGGGGGTTCCTCACAAACAGATCACTGTCCTGTCAGTTTTAAAACATGCAGAATAGCCATTATCACACACAACTTGTTAAACAGGCAGTAGTATCAATGAAGCATAGCTACACTTACATGCTCTAATCATGTTTGGCACATCACCCTCCTGTCTTTAGGCTGTTTCCCACTATGTATGTTGTTTGAGGAACATCCAGATATCATCTGTGATGCTGTTTACCAAACACCTGATCCAGGTACCACTCACAGCAGCTGTCATGGGCAAACACCAACATGATGTTCCTAGATATTGTACTTTGTTTCCATGCGACTGGCTATGGGAACATCATCACAGCTGTTCCACATGCAATCAGCTAGAGGAGTACTGCAATAGGTGCAGAGGCCATCACCTGATCATGACCATCACTTACAAAACACAAGCTGCTGCTGAGCAGGTGTACAACTCCACATCCACCAGAGAGTGTGTGTGTGTAAGGGACAGACAGAGACAAAGTACATCAGAGAAGGGCTTGGAGACTAAAACCTAAGCATTGTCTGTCACACACCTACCAGTACAGGTGTTCAAACCCCTGACTGACTAGTCATTACTATTACAAGTGCATGCAGTTACTCCATGTGCCACAAAGCTGACATGTTGGTGTGCTTTAAGAACATATATGTGTGCTGGTGAGCAACATCTGCAACAGAGATATAGTAGACATACATTAGGTGTAGCACACATGGCTGTCCACATGAACAGATGTAATTGTCAACACAACCACACTCTCTAATGGACTCACATTGACACACTTTGCCAGACCCACAAATACCCTTCCTAAGTACTTAATTTGCCACACTGCAGTAATGCACAGGTACTACATGCACCACAGGGGATATCCAGAGGTTCTATGGGCTAGGGCATGTGAACGTGTTTGACATCTGTCAGTATGCCAGTGAGAGTTATACTGAGAGTGACTGTGTTTGGGAGCATCATACCCCACACGCAGACCCAAGGTGCCAGTACTGACATGCATGTGTGCATTGCTTCATGAGTGTGTAGTGAATGGCTGTGCAAGATGGCTGTACAAGGCTGGGTGAGGGGTAATTCTTGGCATCATGCCACCTGACAATGGTGTGCAGTGTAGTACAGGGGTGTAGTGTCTGCAATGTCATGGACATTGCCTGGGATGTGCATGTCCCACAATAATGTACAATGAAATGTACAAGTGTACCTGGTTTGGCTGGCACATGTTGTATACACAGACTGTTATCCTCAGATATGCCAATACTGGCCTGGTGTGTCAGGACCTGCTTATAGACAGCAGGTTGACCCTGCACCTGCAGTGATAGCATGATACAGGTATTCCCTGGTGTCAGTGGCATCGGTCCATACAGGGCACATGTGTAAGGCATTGTATGGCCTCTGTGGATCACATTTGATGGCACCACATATGTTGCAGGCATCCAATGGGGAACATAGTGAAGCCACATTGTCCGCAATGATGTGCCTATTGTACTGTTGTACAGGGTGCCATGCCCTCTGCAGCCTACTACAATCACACCATGCCTACTATCTGTCATCAGTGTGCAGGGTACTAGCAACATAGCGGGGTATTCTAGGCAAGAGTGCGTGTGTATGACACATGGGTTCAGAACGTATTCTGGGTAATAGTAGAGTTGCATACTTTGTTCACCAGGCCTTTTGCCAGATGTAGGGGTATGGCTTGCCGACACAGTCCCTTGGCTGACTGACATCTGTACTCCTCGTGAGGTGGACATTGTGAAATATAATACGGGCACCATATAGGAAAACTACAAAATCTGCCTCCAACATGTCCAGTGGTTAGACACTCACAGCCACCTCCACACAGGCTCTGACTGTCAAACACAAACACACACCTGCCATGTCTTGGAATAGAATCCCTACCTAACTAGTGTATCACACTACAGCATTATGCAGTTACAGCATGCACTACAGAGATTACTGGGTTACAGCAGTCCCAGAGGTGTATTACTAGGTGGGTGACAACAACAGGATTGCCAAAGGTGGTTATGTGAATTGTAAAGAGTGTGCATACTCTAAAATGCCTTGTTCTTTTCTCAGGCAGACAGAGACACACACACAGTTGGCCTTTCTTAGAATAGAGCCCCTACCTAACTAGTTTATCACACTACAGCAATACGCAGTTACAGCATGTGCTATGGAGAATACTGGGTTACAGCAGTCTCAGAGGTGTATTACTAGGTGGTGACAACAGCAGGATCGCCAAAGGTGGTTATTTGAATTGTAAAGAGTGTGCATACTCTAAAAAGCATTGCTCCTTTCTCAGGCAGACAGAGACACACACACACACAGTTGGCCTCTCTTGGAATAGAACCCCTACCTAATTAGTTTATCACACTACAGCAGTATGTAGTTACAGCACCCGCTATGGAGAATACTGGGTACAGCAGTCCCAGAGGTGTATTATTAGGTGGGTGACAACAGCAGGATTGACAAAGGTGGTTCTGTGAATTGTAAAGAGTGTGCATACTCTAAAAAGCCTTTTTCCTTTCTCAAGCAGACAGAGAGACACACACACACAGTTGGCCTCTCTTAGAATAGAACCCCTACCTAACTAGTTTATCACACTATAGCAATATGCAGTTACAGCACGCCTATGGAGAATACTGGGTTACAGCAGTCCCAGAGGCGTATTACTAGGTGGGTGACAACAGCAGGATTGCCAAAGGTGGTTATTTGAATTGTAAAGAGTGTGCATACTTGAAAAAGCATTGTTCTTTTCACACACACACACACACACACACACACACACACACACACACACACACACACACACACACACACACACTTGGCATAGAACCCCTACCTAACTAGTTTATCACACTACAGCAATGCGCAGTTATAGCACCTGCTACAGAGAACACTGGGTTACAATAGTCCCAGAGTTGTATTTCTAGGTGGGTGACATCAGCAGGATTGCCAAAGGTGGGTATGTGAATTGTACAGAGTGTGCATACTCTAAAAGCATTATTTCTTTCACAGGCAGACAGACACACACAGTTGACCTGTCTGGGATTAGAACACCTACCAAACTAATTTAACACACTACAACATTACACAGTTACAGCGTACACCATGGAGATTATTTGGTTACAGCAATCCCAGAGGTGTATTTGTAGGTGGGTGACATCAGCAGGATTGCAAAAGAAGGGCATTTCAAGTGTACTGCAAGTTGTACATGTCTGTTACCTGCATAAACCCGCTGATTACTGTCACAAAAACACAGTTACACCTACTTACAACTGTCTTATGCAGTTCTAATTGACAGTATCAACAAGGCATGTAGGTCTTGAGCCCTGGACCATGCACACTGAGGTCACTGGACGTACCACTAAGCCATCTGGGTTGTACACGTTGCATGGAGTCTGTAATGCACATCCTACTACAGGTATTCCACAGTACTGAAAACAAATGAGACAGTCACTTTGTGTACATATGTACGGTACCCTTGAATGTATTGTACTATGTGAAAAAACAAAGACAAGTCTACATCTGTACAACTGTATATGCACCTATGGGATGTGTACACACACACACACACACACACACACACACACACACACACACACACACACACACACACACACATATATATATATATATATATATATATATATATATATATATATATATATATATATGCATATACACAGACACAGCTATATATATATATATATATATATATATATATATATATATATATATATATATATACATATATATATATATATATATATATATATATATATATATATATATATATATATATATATATATATATATATCTGAACACCCTTTGTGACACAGAAGGGTTCCAAAGGAACTGACATGTACACAAAACAGAGGTATCTCTTGTGTTATAACATTTAAATCTTAAGCAGTTCACCAGAGAAGGGATGGTTGTTGTGTATGTGGTGTTTGGGGTGGGGAATGATGGCTAATGTAATCTACCCCAGGGATTGTGGAGTTAGGGTGGGGGAATGATGGGTATGGACCTACAACCCAGCGACCACTTCTGTGTCACTGCTCGACAGTGGCACAGGAAAATAACATACCCAACTGTAGTCAAGCTTGGCTGTGTATTTTTTACTATTCCTAACTATGAAATACATTGTAGACACCGGTCACCACAGATGGCTACTATGGTGTGCTAAAAGATATTACACATGTGTATGCCTGGCTACAGGGTTGTCACACACACAAACATGCACTCACTTGCCAGTGCTGTGCATACACATCTTGCCTATGTAAAGGTAACTAGTACAGTGGCATGCAATTGGGGTATGTGCCACAGAACACATACAATTACACTTACTCTGATTCCACTTCTGAGCTGGGTAACATCACAGGGCCAATTACTTGCAGTGGGGAGGGGGGAAGAGAGACATTTAGCAGTTGACAAGGATAATGGCCAGTGCAAAAGGAGGTCTCTTTGGAATGAAGCAAAACCTGCTGTCATGACAGGATGAAGACACAAATACACACACACACACAACCACACTCAGCCATTTGTTGTCACACACACAGGCATTTGTTGACACACACACACTCAGCCATTTGCTGACACACACACAAACACATGCACACAGTTGCCAGTGGTGGGTTCAGAACACCTGCCTATCCACAGATCACTATTACAGTACTTCTCAGTTACAACCTGTATGCCCAAACAAGACACATCATCTGCAGGTAGGCCTGAGAGATATAGTTGTAGCGCAAAAGGAACCTGAACTGAAGTATGGCCATCTGTGGAATGGACAACTACTATCACTATACAGTGTTACAGTGGGCATGCTCATACACTTAGTAGCACAGGGCCATTTGGGATGCACTGACTACAACTACACAAGGTTATACTGGGCATGCTCATACACTTAGTAATAAAGGGCTTGTTGGATGCACTGACTCAAATTACACAAGGTGGCAGTGGGTACACTCATACACTTAGTAGCACAGGGCTGTTTGGGATGCACTCCGATTCTAACCACTGAAGGCCACAGTGTGCATGCTCATACACTTACATGTACAGAACATGTTGTAATGGACTCCTATTGTAAACACACAGGTTTACAGCTACGTACATCTTACCTGTCAGATTATATGCACATCATACTGGTTTACTAACTGATACCTGTATGTGGCCCATAAATTATATATCTGTGTCTGTGCTGCATGATACACATGCATACATGTACATGAAGTACTGACATATATATGTTAAGTATACACATTCATGCATGTGTGGACGTGACAGACAATAGGTTACCTGGGTCGCACAGGCGGATGCTACCTACAGCATGTGTCACACACCTTGCTGCCCTGAAAGGCATATATTGATAGCAGGTTGTGGACAGTGGCATTATATGTGGAACAGTGGCATATGCAAGCATAATGTGTAAGCCACCTTGTGTAATGGTACTGAGATGCAGTAGTCAAGATGACCTCTCCCAGCTGTGTGAGTAGTTGTCATTATTAGCAGGACTGCTACCTTAAGTATATCTCACATTGATCATATACACAAGTTCTGCCACTGTCCGTCACCTTACATGGGGCATTTGCTACCAAGCACATTAATGCCACATGCAGTGATGTCATGGTACGGGTGGCAACTGCTAGACCAAAACAATAAGCCAATGTCCTGCTGTTATTATGAGGTTGTCCAGTGTCTGTCATTCCAGGCTGTCATGACCGAATGACAAGCCTTCAAGCACATGCATCCATGTTTCACATGTGTGTGGATAATATCTAGGTCGCATTTACCCATATAGTCGCATTCCAAGGCAAATGTCCTACAACCAGAAGTAACACGCTGACACCTATAAGACAATTGCATTGGATGCTTATGCTAACCAGTGCTAGATGTGTGGCTTTAGTAATCCATTTGCTCAATGTAGAACCTACAATGGGGAATACTGGCATCTGTGCAGTGAGGAACACCTGGCTGCCTGCACTACCACCATATAACTCAGATCCAGACATGTGGACCATTCCAGGTGGTGGTGTACACATATTCATAAAGGCTACTCACATGTAAAGGCCACTACTCTGACATAACGCATCACAGATGAGTCAGGTACAGGTGACAGTGGCAAATGCTGCATTCTAGGTTGTATCCTCATATACATCCACCACCTTGTCTCCAGACTAACAACACACATCCATATGCGGTATGACATAGTAAGGTAGACCACCAGATAACCCTCGAATGGTGGACTGTACCTAGGCCTACATCAGCTGTGCAAAGTACCCATGTACAGACACAACTGCATAATGTGTTATGCAATGCAATAATACCACTGTTTGTAACCAGCTCAGTTGTACACATGCCGGGTTCCCTCAGATATTGTCAGCAGTAATACGGTTGACTATTGCTGTACATCAGTAAACAACACCCTCATGGTTGGATATGACCTAACTGTACCTGCCCTGGATATGTACATCCCACACTCATACAACATAAATGAAATTACCATAGCTTTCATTATCCTTTCTACATACAGGTGGCTACAGTCATTACACACATGACAGATAGCATGCTAACAGTACACAAGTTTTGATATCTATGTTAACAGAGGTAATATTTGATCTCTACTGGTCAGGCATGACACCTATCATATTATGCAACACCCCATGTGGCATGTATGTCTTTAGACATGTCCACCTAATGCAATGCCTACAAACATACCCATATAACAGGATCATAGGACCTACACAAGGCTTGTATTGACAGACACAGGGAAATCCAGCTCTGTTCTGTATGTTCCTGATTAGTCACAGGTGATATGTTCATGGCATGTACAGCCATGTGTGTGGCCACAGCTCCTACATATACCCCATGTCAACAATTGCAAGCCATGCATGCTGTGTGCCATATGGACATTAGCCTTAGTACCACAATAGCCAGTACATGCTGGGGTGAGATGTTTACAAGCCGCAGACCTCACACATGCCTGATTGAGTGTACTGCCTAGCTCTAACAGAGCACATTGCTGGCACTCTTCCAGTAAACATGAGGTGTGTGTGGCAAATATGATGTGCTCACTGTTGTCCATTACAGTGCCCTGGCTTCACCATGGCACTCTCAAGTAACAGTTTGTAGGAGCATGACATGGTATAATGCTGTGTGTGTCTCGCTGATATGTGCTGTTGTCATATGGTTGTCACTTGGCTACTCAGTGAAGGTGGTGGTGTCCTACCAGTACATGAATAAAACATCCATTATGGTGTAATGCTAGGCTATGTTTCACACATGCCGTGGGGAAGGTGTAGAATGTATCCTCTTGACCTGCTAGCGCACTTACTGATATAGACCGCATATGTGTACATGTATTGATGCTTGTGTAGATTCCATGTGTGTGCAGTGTCTGATGTCTGAAGGTGTCTGTTGTCTTAGTACATCATGCTGTTGCAATACAGCCTCAACATTGCCAACTATATATGGTGATATGCTCTAAGTACAGTAAGCCGTACATGAGGTATGGACAGATGTTTGGACATGACTACTAAGAGGTGGGGCTTCTTTGCAGATGAATGTTTACTGAAGACAGCTCACTAGTGTGTTACAACCAGTCCTACAATAACCTGTGTAACTGCTAAGGTCAAGGTTTGTTAATTGAAGTGGAAGACAGACAATGTAGAATGCTGTAAGGGTGACACTGAAGGCAATCCTCATGACACCTGTAACAGTAATACCTCCCCTGTGCATATATTGTGCATATATCAGCACAGCTGTCAAAAGAAAGAGTCAGTAAGCTTTGTACCAGATGCGATAGTGCTGTACTTCTCTAGTACCTATCATGAGATAGGCAGGTGTTTGATTCACAGTACTGGCACGTTTGGGTGTGTGTGTCGATATATGTCATGTATGGTTGGGAATACATCCCACATGTTATCACTCTCCTGAACACTGTTGTTGACACCAGTACAGAGTGAAGTATAGAAAGAAAGGCATAGGCAGGTGGTTAAACCTCACACATGTAAAGTGTCTGTATGTGTGTGACATAGGTGTATATCTTTGTGAATGCCGCAGTGTGTGTGTGTGTGTGTGTGTGTGTGTGTGTGTGTGTGTGTGTGTGTGTGTGTGTGTGTGTGTGTGTGTGTGTGTGTGTGTGTGTGTGTGTGTGTGTGTGTGTGTGTGTGTGGCTGTCCGGTCCCTGGAGTGAGGCTGTATTTTACCATAGTGAAATGTTAATGCCCCCTTCCCCATCCACTGAATGCAATCCAGCATCCCTGTTGATATCATCAATCGTAGACGGGCATTCTAACCACCTGTTAACATGTACACCCTGGGGTGTGACCCTTTGTTACATAGACTACTGATGGACCCCCCCTTCTCACATACACTCACTGCACTGTAGTATCCCTGTTGATGTCTTCGATCCTAGGCCATTCCAACTACCTGTACATGTGTAATCTCTGTGGCCTGTCTTGTAATTGCGTAGTACTATAATGATGATATGCACATGGGCAGGGGTTCTCATCCGAACACTGGCAACTGTGTGTGTGTGTGTGTGTGTCAGAGTGTGTATTACTGTGTCTGTGAATCCCTGAGTGTGTGGGTGTGTCTGTGCTTGCATACTGTCATGGCAGTGGGTATTACTGCTTCCCAATGAGAAGCCACTATTTCCACTGGCCTTTACCCTTGTCATCCGACATGCCACTCTTTTACCTTCTCCGCACTCCAGGTAACTATACCTGTGATGTTACCCACTACGAATATGACGGCTTTGAACACAGTAGCTTACTACACAGCTATCATGCTCTTGGATCATTAAAAACGTAAACATAATTGAAACATGGGAGAATATAACTGTGATGTGGAAGCTACAAAGTGCATGCAGGTATTGTCATACTGACCTGTGGGTAATCAACATGTACATATGGGACACTAACCGCAAACACCAACATCCCCCGGCACATGCAACTACACCCTAAAGAGGAAGGCAGAACGTCAAGATAAACATGCTGTTAGTGTTGTTACACATGATACATACTGTCAAACATACAGAATGCATTCTAAAACTGTAATACATGGTATGTCTGCTGCCTGTCAACACTACTCAACAATATTAATCTACAATTGTCTACCTAGTATGTTCACCCTGTGCATCAGACCATATAAACATGTCCCTGCACTGATGGTGTGGATGACAGGGATGCGGCATAGGCATCGTCATATGCACAGGGTGATAATGTTTGCCAGAGGCCGAGGCTGTGCCATTGGATGACTTCATGTTTATGTGTTAGGGCCTGTGATATCATTGGGTGTGTGTGGATGTTATGCGTGTGTGTGTTGAGGTGCCCTGCATTTGTTTCCAGTGTGTGTGTATGCATGCACACTGGTCTGGCATGTGGCTGGCCTACACATGAATATTATTGACAGCTGCAGACTGTATAAGGCAGGTGGCACAGTTCACAGTGTCCAGCCATGGCCACATGACCTGCACCTGCCAGGGGTTGCACGGCACTACCAGGCAGAGGTCCAGATTGGGTACTGTCTGATGACACATGTCCACTGGAATCGTGTCACTGTTGGGACCATCCAGGACCATGTGCACATGGCCTGCTGTGTCCTGGTGTGGACTGCATAGCAACCAGCTGCACTGCTGCTTCTACCGCCACTATGGGAGTGGGCATATGCAGTAGCATGTTCACGTAGACATTTAACAGGTGATGTAGCTGACCTACATCCATGTGCCCGATGCCTCACTCCCACCAGATGTTCCAGCACAGACATTCCATGCTCGAAGATTGACATGCCACAGTCAAGGACTCCACCATGTCACCCAATCATCTATCCAAAACATCTGCAAGATGATGGTGAGCATTTGCAAGTGCCTGGATGTTGTCAGTTAATGAAGAGACAGCAGCCCTCTGAAGCCTCAGACCTTCTTTGTTGTGCCACTCAGCACATGCCTGTGCCCCCATTACAGCCTGAAACATGCGTCTGGTGACTCCAGCTGATGTGCTTTGTCTCGCAGAGGCATGTTGGCCAGTGGTCCTCCTACGAGCAGCGCTGGGCACATGCCTGTGTGGGACATCACCAGTCTGTTGACTGGGGTCATGGCATGCAGGCACACCTTCCATAGTCTCCACACTTTCCTGTTCCATGCTACCACCCACCAACTGTCCTTCCTCTATGGCCAGTGGTGATGGGGTATGTGCAGGCAGGGGAACTGTGTGTGAGGATGAGGGGGAGACAGGTGGAATGGCAACCAATGGCACAGATTCAGCCCCTAACAACCCTGCCTGTGCCTCAATAATACTATCATCATCACTGCTAGAGTCTGTGGGAACACTGACATCAGGTGGACTGCAGGAGAGCAACGCACCTACATCAACACCTGTGATGGGAAGACAAGAACTGTACATTCCAAGTTATACCAGACAGACACAGACAGACAGACACAAAGACACAGAGACACACAGACACAGACAGACAGACAGACACACAGACACAGACAGACACGCAGACACAGACAGACACATGCGCCCAGACACACAGACACAGACAGATACAGACACACAGACAGACACAGACATGCAGACAGACACAGACACAGACACATAGACACAGAGACACACAGACTCACAGACACACATGCTACATGCAGGTGATATGGCAGATGCCATTCAGCTTAGACAATTATAGTTTCAGCTTAGACAATTATAGTGGTAGTTATCATACTTTCCTGAGTTGCACACAACAGCCTGCATGTATTAGAGCAAACGGCATGCACCTTACACAATTATAGTGGTGGTTAGCATACATGTCTGTATTGCACCATTTGTGTTAGTAGCCTATGCCCCATACCTGCAACACAATGCATGCACTTTGCACTGTTGCACTGCACTGCCATGGTGTGTGCAACATACACCACATGTTAACAGACCATCACTGACCTTTGTACATCTGCCACTGATGCTATGTTTTGGCCACTGCCACTATGTGTGAGGACATGAGCAGTAGGGTATGTCAACTGCATACTATGTTTGCCTGAGCCCTAGCATGCATATCTCCCCCAAAGCAGTGCATGTCTGTTCAACATTATTCCGCCTACCCCAGAGCTGAGTCTAGACATTGAGCATGTCGCTGTACACACATGTTTGACATGGCTGTCCCTACTTTGCAATGGTGCCACAGACCAGCACAAGTTTACAGTACACCAGCCTGCTATGTGGTGCATGACCTTGGCAATCACATGTAGTATGACATGTCTTCTGCTGACATGTTGAATGACATGCATACATGTGTAACACAATGGAGTCCTTTCCAATCTACAGTACGGTACTGGTGTCACAATGCAGGGACGTGTTATACTAACATGGGCATTCAGCTGATGCAATGTTGTCTGTCCACCCTACAAATATGCAAGGACATACTGCACATCAAGCTGATGTTCATAGCCATTGCAGAGCATCATTTGGCTTCACAATTGCTATACAGTGTGAGCTACTGACAGTACATAGCCATGACTATGTTCACATACAATACATATCTAATGTGGAATGTGACCCACGTCACTGAGGTGTATACACACTAAGCCCTAATGTGGAATGTGTGACACAGGTCACAGAAGGGTATACGGATGACACCATTGCACATCTGCAACCATATTACTGATGCCTGGCAACTATGCCCACACGTGGCTAACTTAGCAGTACTCTATGTCCCACATGCCATCTGTGTACCTCACACACATGAGGAGCAGGCATGACAGTGATGTCTGACACCAGCAAGGTGAATGTACCTGTATCTGTGGCTTGATGTGGTTGTATGTGTATGTTGTGCAACATATGTATGTATATGGATACTGTACAGGTGAATGCTTCCATGTCATGACACACTCAAGATATTCAAGACATGTTATGTGGTGGTTTCATCTTATACCTACACAAGCTGTGCACAGGCCTGTATGATGTTTAGTGTTTCACATCTGCAATATCACCATTACACAAAGGCCATAGTTGTATTGCGTCGAGCCAATTTACAACAGGGTGTACACACATGTACATAATTTCTACTGTGTATGTTGCTTCATGTCTCTGGCTATCCTCCATGGCCATGTGTACACATTTTCTGTCCAATGGCTGTGATGGTCCTCTTATTTCACATGTCACTGTTATCCCATATGACATACATCCATAGATGTCATATGCTCCACTAAGGACAGGTTTATGCAGACAAAGGGTGGTATGTATGGGATGTGAGACATGTTTTGCAGGATAGTTGAGCAGTGCTGCAGTCAGCCCACTACATGTCATGGACATGTCATATAGGTTCATAGGTTCATAGGTAGATACTGGGCTATCTGCCCGAAGGCAAATATTAGCCCAGCCACGTTGTGTGGTATTCACTGCCCCTTTGATTAGTTCCCTAGGCCCTTGATCTAGCAGCTAGTACCCTTGGCCCCTATCTAGTAGAGCTGTTGGTATGATCCCTGGTGTGAACTTTCTGTTACCCATCCAGTCGTCAATGTTCCTCTTTAAGAGTGATAGTGAGGGGCTCTGTCTTATGTAGATCGGGACCTTGTTCCATAGCAAAGGAAGTCTTTGCGAAGGGAATCTATCCCTCCATCATGTTCTATTCATTGTTGTGCTGAGGTTTATATCCTTAGAGCATGTAGCTCGAGTGGATTTGGTTTTGCTAAGATGGAGCATATTCAACAGTTCTGGGTTGGACATGGCTCTGTATGTTAGACAGAGATCGCCTCTGAGAAGGCGGTATGCAACAGAGAAAAGCCTTAGTTTTTTTCAATTGTGCTGCATAGAGCAACTGTTTGAGGCCAGTAATCCTCTTAGTTAGGTACCTCTGTGGTCTCTCCAGCTGCTGGAGATGCCTAGCCAGGTACATTCCAATTGGTGCATTGTACTCAATAATGGGTCTGATGAGGGAAGAGTAGAGGGGCACCACTACATCCTTAGATCTTGATGCGAACTCTTTCTTGATTAGATGGGTCACATAGAAGGATTTTCTAACCACCTTGGCAACATGTTATCAAAGGAAAGCTAACTATCTACTTATGTCCCTAGGTCCCTTATCACTACTTAAGATTTCAGGGGGTTACATCCTATGTGGTAGTTCACGGGTACTCTATTTTTTCCAAAGGGGATTACAACGCATTTTTTATCATTCAGCTTGAGACCATGGCTTTGACACCATGCATCAGTCTCATTAAGGCCCTTCTGGAGGATATCCATGTTGGCCGGAGACTCTGTTATAGCACCCAGTTTGCAGTCGTCCGCAAACTTGGTCAGCCACAGCCCATCAGTGCTTGCCTGTACTTCTGAGAAGTATATGCCAAACAGGAGGGACCCCAGGACAGAGCCCTGAGGCACACTGCTCGTTACTGGTCTGGATTCGGACATAGATCCCGCAACTCTTACTTTGTGGGATCTGTTTGAGAGCCAGTTTGTGATCCATCTTGTGACATAAGGGTTTATGCCCAGGTTGGTGAGTTTATCAATAATACCCAAATGGGGAATGGTATCAAATGCTTTAGCAAGGTCAAGGTAAGCCATGTGTACTTCCTTTTCCTTATCTATAGCCTAAGTAACTGTCTCAAAGAAGTTCACCAGGTTCAGGAGACATTATCTGCCCTTGACAAAGCCAAACTGTGTGGGGTCAAGTGTTTGGAGATTCCCAATCTCTCCATTTATGAGTTCCATAATGATTCACTCCATTGCCTTACAGATCAGACTGGTCAGGCTTATTGGTCGGTAGTTCTCAGGGTCGGTTGTAGGCCCACCCTTGTGCAGCAGAACCACCGTTGCTGTGCGCCAATCTATGGGCACATATCCCGTCGAGAGGCTGAGACTGAACAGGGTATTCAGATGTGGGGTTAATTCATTTTGGAGCTCACGTATGACACAGCCCGGGACACCATCTGGTCCCATGGAGGCAGTGTTTTTAGCTTTAGTTAGAGCCTTACTAACCAACATATCAGTAATAATTGGAGTTACACAATCCCCTGGAATAGTAATAGGCCCTGTAGGTGGTGAGGGGGAGGAGACATTTGCACTGAACCTGTCAGCCAAGATGTTGGCAATGTCAGTGGGGTCAGTGTATTTTGTTCCATTTTGTACTAGCTCAGAACAGACCTGAGTGTTGCCATTTAGGTTTTTGATGTAACCATAGAAGGCCTTATGGTTATCCTTGGCATCCTTGGCAACTTTCTTTTTGAAATTGGCTTTAGTTGACTTGACGAGGGCCCTCAATTTCTTACTAAAGCTGATCAGGGAAGATTTTTCTACTTGAGATTTGGCCTTTTTTTGTATAAGTCTCCTCCTTTTATTGTATAGTTTGCTTAAGGCCGGGGTCCACCAGACTGGTTTCTTCTTGCTTGAGGAAGGAGTCTTGGTTTTATTTGGGATAGCTCGGTCCATACAATCCTGAAGATGTATATAAAGTGCCTTGGTGTAGGATTCTGCATCCTGGATATCATTATCCTTCTGCAGGGGGATAGTGAAGCTTTCCACTTCTGATGCAAGTAGTTTGAAGTTTGCTTTGGAAAGTTTTTTTATGATGGTTTCTTTGACTGGGGGAGGTGGAGGGGTGAGGATGTCTAGGGTTATCAGTTTGTGTTCTGATCTGACCAGAGAGGGAGTGATAACGGGTGTGGTACAATGGGCGCCCATATTTGTGATGACTAAATCCAATATGTTGTCCCCTCTAGTGGGAGAACATACCAGTTGTTTGAGGGCATTTGAATTTATAAATTCTATGAACCGCTAGCACATGACATTGTGTGACATTCATAGCAAGGGTATACTCCACAAGAGTGTATCCTGTGGGCCGGTCATTCTCCAGCTCCAATACATTTAGAGTGTGTGCACACATATACTCTCTGTACAGTACTGTTCGTATTCCCAACATTTGTACTGCTGATATGTAGTACCTGTCCCTACAGTGGAACACACCTCCACAATTATATTCACTCTTGTCCACGCATCTGGCAATGACAGTTTGGAAGGTTTAGTGTAGGTGTTTCATACAGTCTTCAATTGTTTCACATGGGTAGGCACTGTGATGCATTGCAGGTCTGACCAGTGTCCATTAACAGGACCACCATACATAATGTGTACGTGTGTTATGGCAGATAGCATGCAATTAATGTGTTCCGTGCATTAGCAAGCCTGGTAAATAATAACAATCTCACCTGACACAGGCTGCTGTCACTACAAAATGCCAGCGGTACCTAAACAGGAGTGTTACAGCAGTAAGCTCATTATCCACACCTGTGATAGCTACAGGGTGCAATGTCCATGTTAGCACATAAGCCAGTACAATACACTATACTATGGAGTATGCACATCTGTGCATACATAGAGTAGCAGACTATTGTATGTGACATGTGTGCATACATGCCTTGCATATGATGTTACATTACATATTGTACAGTAACACATGTCACTATGTGAAATATAGTTGTGTTTTATGTGCAGTAGTGACTTACCAGGCAACTCCAGGCTCGGTGGTTGAGAGACACCCACCTCCACAATACCAGCTAAAGCTTGTGGATGGAGGTCTGCAGGTGTCCCCAGGTTGGCCAGTAGCTCCTCGTTACGTGTGAGTGGGGGCTGGGTGAGTGGCCCCCACTTGCTGCACTTTGTTCCCTGGTGATTGCATTAACATGCTGTTTCGCCCGTCTTATGAGGTCAGTGCAGTCTTGGCACACCTGCTGATAGGTGCGATTGTGACCACCAACATAATTTACCCTCCTGCAGAGTTCCTCAATCAGGGCATCCCACTGCTGTGCATCCTGTGGCACATGGTGGAAGAGCATTGTGTGGTGTTGAGGAGGTTTTGGATGAGGACCTCATCCTCTAAGCGGCTGTACACTGGCAGTCTGCCATGTAGCATACCTGAAAGACATAATGATGGAGACAGGTCACAGTAACTCACAGAGGAGTACAGCAGTACAGCTGAACATACATGTGTATCACATTTATTAAGATTACAAATATGTATTTGCAAATCTACATGACACTAACACCACTGACATGTATAAGTCACACACATTTGACACTTACTGGTGATGTGATGTTATCACCATATATGTGTGTGTCATGTGATGACATTGCTCATACACTATGTGGATGTTGTCTTGATGTGGGCATGTCTGTTTGCCTGTACTTGTGCTTTACCTATCAGCACATGTCTGGATGTGTTCACATTAATGCAATCAACCTTAATGCTGTGTATATGTCACATATATAGTCATACATAGCCATTAGGAACATTACCTGTGACCCTGCAGACTTGCAGGCATGTATGTCTTTTGCCATATACATCTACATGGCACTGTACAGCTGTGTAGCATCCTGCCATGTATTGCCTGTGTTGCACATGGGGACAATAGCTAGCCTGATGGTATTTTCAGGGTTGGATATCAACTATAGCATGTATGATCATAGTGATCCAGTAAGCTATATGCCCTGGGCCATTTATGAGCCTAGGTAGACAGGCTACCTAGCTGTAGGCAACAGACAGGTAAGTTTCAGTGGTCAGTTCAAGCAGTGCTACAGAACTGATCCACAGGGTTACTGATATATTTGGCATGTGGTCATCACACCATGTCACAGAGGGGGGCGATGTCCAGCTTCGCTGGACAGGGATGCATAGTATGGCAAGAGTATGTTATGTGTATGGGACAGAGGTCTGTCAGGCATGTTGTGATCCTTGTAATAGAAAGGTGGATGTCCATGATTTATGTGTTTATTTGGGA
Source organism: Protopterus annectens (assembly GCF_019279795.1). NCBI lineage: Eukaryota > Metazoa > Chordata > Ceratodontiformes > Protopteridae > Protopterus > Protopterus annectens. The sequence goes on from NC_056737.1 coordinate 1,978,648,256, forward strand.
TCAGGATGTGTTATGTGAAGCATGTCCAACACCTCTGGGTTGGACATGGCTTTATTCAGGGTAGGCTGCATGCTACATAGTGCAGCTAGGGATCGGGAAGTGCAGTGTAGGCCATCTACACATAGGCAATAAACCTTAAAGGAAATATGTGATCTATTATGGGTCACATGGGTGTTGAGTAATGCTGAGCAATTATCTCTATATTCCTGGATGGCACCCCGTCATGATTAGGGAAGCCACATACAACTACCTGTCTAGTGTGGTGAAGTAACTATCAAAGGAAAGTACTGTCCAGCTGCATCCCATACACACAGTTGCCATTATGTTGACTGCTGCCTAGGTGGTAGTTCATGGGTACAGGGTATTTAATATAGGGGATGACAATGCAATACTTAGCTGTCAGACTGTGGCCATATGTCACACACCACACATCTGACACACTAAGGCCCTTCTGTATATTGAACGCAGCACACATTGAGTCGTCTATTGCTCCTAGTTCATAGTCATTTGCAAACATCAATAGGCAGATGCCTTCTGTGTTAGTCTGTGTGGTATAGATAACAAATAGGGGGAGTACCAGGAATAACCCCTGTATTACTGTGGCTGGCACTGGTTTGATATGTGTGTATTAGTCAGACACTTTCTGTAGTGTTGGTTCTGCCAGCAGTCCATTTGCCAACCACGCCTGTGACATAGGAATATACAACTAGTTTACTGAGTGTAACTGGAACACACTATGGGTAATGATGTCCTACGACCTGGCAAGGTCATGATATGCAGCGTGAATCAACCCTACAGACATCTACATCTGTACCGAGTACATCAAATATGTTGATCACGGTTCATGGCTGTACAGACCAGATTCAGCAGGGTAGTTGTGCACTATGTCCCATTTTCAATGGTGTCTCCCCTTTGTGGGGTGTGATAACTGTTGCTGTGCACCATTCGGTGTGTACACAGCCTGACATGGAGCTATGATTGAACATGACGTGTATGTGGATAGCTGAATGTTTTTACATTTGTGTAGGATACACACTGGGATGTTGACAGGTCCCATGAAAGCTGTATGTATGGCTTCAGAGAGTGCAGCTTGTACCTGCATAGTTGTTAGTACAGGGGCCCTGTAGTGTACATGGATATATTACTAAGTGTACCTGTTGGGGGGTGGGGTGGGAGTGGGTTTGGGTTTTCCAAGACCTTATCTGGATGAACGGGTGCTATTTCTGTAGGTGCAGTACTTTCCATGCCATACTGCTGTGCAGCATGGCAGGTCTTGTCGTTGCCATTACGATTAATGACACAGCTATAGAATGCTCTGTGCTTGGCCTCATAATATGTGACTGATTAGTTTCACAGTAGCTTTGTGTGGTTTTATATGTTGTATCTACATCTTACTGAGGCTGACCAGGGATCACCTACACTCATGTGTGTTCACTCTTGCAACACTTACTACCTTCTGTGGTACAGTTTAAAGCATGGAACCACCAGTTTGCCTTCTTGTTTGTGTTGGGTTGAATCCTGGTTCTGTTTCAATGGCACAATCACTGCACACATGTGACTGCTTAAGGTTCATTTGTGTAGGATTCAGCATTTGCACATGCATTGTCCATCTGCATGGGTGCCATGAGAGTCACCACTCTGCTCTTAGGAAACATAACATTGGCACTGGAGACTAATTATGTGTAGCATACTGTTAGCCCTGTTTGTGTGACTACTGTGATCCAGATCAGTGGGGTCGATGGAATCCAACATGCATTGAGCGCAGGTGTTGGTACATGAGGAGTCTTCCCAGTTCATAATGGAATAGTTGAGAGTAGCCATTATTATGGTTCTGTCTCAGTCCTAATCTTCCCCATTACAGCACATTATGACAGTTGGGATGTCCTTGGCCTGGTGGGTGATCTGTCTCAAGGTGCATTTTGAATTCCACTTTGGCACAAAGGTAGTTGCTCAGCATAACGCATCTGAATTTATGCAAGTGCAACTAGCGTGGGGGTGTACATATCCTTCAGGAATATGGACACACCTGCAGCCTGTGTGTTCCAATAAGGGATAATGGCCAAGAGGTGAGGTATGTGTTATAACATGGTCATGCAGGTGTGCTCTCTGGAGCATTGAAACATGTCTCAGCCACTGCACAGATATGTTCTCCATGTTAGGGATTAACATATGTGTGTCTGTATAGTGTTTCTGACATGTATCATTGTGTAGCGAGACCCGCAGTTTATTGCTTGGCTGTCCCCATAACAGCGGTGAACCTTCACTTGAACCGTGCATGATGAAGGCACTATAGGGAAAGCATGACCCTTAGGCAGTATCCAGATTCCCAGGGGTGACAGGTGCAGTCCCTGTCTGGTAAAGCATCATGGTGTGTCAACCATGTTTTCCTAGGATGACAGATAGTGGATACCCTTTGACTTGCACCACTACACTAGACAATTGTGGAATACAATCTTTTTGTCGCTGTACTGCAGTATCATTCTGGCCAATGGCAGAATGCTACCCAGGCCTTGAGATATACCTGCATGGGCTACAAGACCTGAAAGTTCCTACATGTGTTTCCATGCAGTCCAGGCTACTGCATCACAGGTCCTGCAGAACAACATGGAATATGCCAGAGTCATGTGTATAGTTCAAAAGGTGGTCTGAGTGTATGGGTATGTGGCTAATCATGTCAGACAGGCAGCTGACAGTATGTATGCCTTCGTATAGGTTGGTGTGTAACATAGTGCTAGAGTTTGCATTCACAGATGAGTACTGTTGGGCATGTTTCCAGTCACGTGTTTTGAGGTGTGGCACAATTATGCAAACTATGACATGCAGTTTGTGTATTTCAGTGTCTGTCTCTTCCTGCTTGGGGGGGGGGGGTCATTTGTTTGACCAGATACTTAGATGCGTCTGTGAATGTGTGTGATTTCTGGTAGTGTGTGTGGGTGTCCTTACTGTGTTCTGGTAAGGGTATGTGTTGGTTGTGTTGATGAGCTGCATGTGTTATCCTACATCTCATGACTGTCCAGTCCAGTCATGGGTGTAGACTGGGCTGCCTTCCAGCTTACCCCTGTAGCTGCATCCCAAACAGTGTGTGGGGCATGGTGATTGCTTATGAAGATGTTTCAGACAGTGATGCTCACATGTAAATATCTGTATTATGGACGTAACAACACAGGCTATTACGGGAACATTGTAGCTACCTTTAGCAGCAATCCTCCTCTGAGGAACACATCACATTCTGTTAGTTGATTACAGATGATGCAAATGTCTACAGATCTGTTTCCTTCTCTGGGTATATACTCACATATCCACCAGGACCATGAGCTCTGTTGGCAGAAAGACCCACTCTCCAAACAGAGTCATGTATCAATAGACTCTGATGCCACTATTAACATGATCAGGATATAATCAGATAGTGTAAGTCATCACCTATGATGCGGCTATTACACATGGGCAGCAGTCTCCTACATCTTACACTCCTACTGCAGATGTTACACTGGAGTTAAAGATGATATGCAACCTGTTTCATTACCAGTGCTGTGCACTACCTTACATACAGTATGTGCAAGCGGCTGTTAGGTTGTCACTGAGAGGTTGGACTACACAAACCTGGTAGTTCAACCAGTGTGGCTGTACTCTCAATATCCACTCTATGTAGGTGTGCACATAGCTATTTGGCCCAGCCCTGTAACAAGGGTCACTACACATTTGCATAACATACACATGCACAGTTGTTATTGCTTGCAAACGATACTAGAGAGATGGATATTACATGTGTTATGTGCATGGATAGTTACATGGCTCTTCCAATTATCTTTGCTATCATGCTGCTAAAATGTCAGATGAATACAAATGATATGTATCCTGTCATTGAGTATTGTAATTGCCAATAGATATAACTACTGTTTGCATAACATAACATAATTTTTATGTAGAATAGAATACAGATTTGCACAGTTATTGGCACAATATCCCACAATGCACACCATATTTGCATGGTAAGCCCACCTTTAACATGTTCATCTTACTTATACACCCATGCATATGTTGACTGTTACAATATATCAACATATACTATCCCCTGTTATAGCACATACTTGTTGGACCACTCCTGACACTGACAGTGGCTGGAAGCAAATTGGTGGGTTCCATGCGCATATCTTCCCTTGTGGTGTTTGCCATGTGACTTACAGCAGTACATACATAGAATACTACAAGCATTACTACTGCTCAACAATACATCACTACAAGATAGCTATTTCCACTATATGCATTGATTACACTGTAATTCTCACAGTACAGGTACTACATACACAGACATACTACATGTTATAATACCTTCTTAGTAATCGGAGGTGTTATTGAGTAGTATAATACTTGTTTTCAGTTCGTCTTCCAGTGTTTTGTACTGTCCTACAGGTAGATACAGATGGTTTGAATGTGTGACAAGGCAACCTTTTATAGTTACAGATCGGTAACATGTACTATCCCGATGACCAATTGGTGTTCCTAAGTAGCTAATTACATGCACATCAGCTGTGCTGCTACTGCCTTAGCCAATACCATGGCAACAGTGGAGTATAATTGAGTACTCCACTTGGGCATTGTCCCTTTGCCTTACTTCAGAGGAAGGCAGCGTGGAAGTGTTGTTTGGAATCTATTGCAACAGCTGTATGGAGATGAACAAACAGTACTATATTGTGTGTAATGCCTAGAGGATTTGGTCTAAATGTGAGTACTGCTGTTATATTTCTGAACATTGCTACTTGTGCAGGGTTTGTCTGTACCTAATACTTCTGCATATGTTTCAGTCTGGCCAGGTTGTTTGAACAGCTCAAGGCTGCATAGCTATGCATATAATGTTAGGGGGTTTACAGTGTGCTTACCAGATATATTTAGTTTGGTGTTACTGTGTATCATACTGTGCTGATAATCAGTACTCGGTAACGCTTCCTGGTGTACGAACATTTCAACCCTCTAAAACGGGATTAGTTCATACAAACCCTGTTACATCAGCAGCTGTTCAACTGTATAACGGCAACTATTTCACATAGGGCCATGTTAGTGTGTCTCTGTCCAAGTATGTTAAAGTTTCAGCAGATGTTGTACAGTAGTTGAATAATTGCTTATGGTATGACAGTATGTATTGATGTAATTATTTTGGCTGTGGGGTAGATGTTGGTGGGTGTACATACCACATGCAGGTGTGTAGAAACCCATTTTATACAATGTCTATACGTGTGTGGGTGTTATTTCCCTATGTGAACACATATCCCTTAGTGGACTAATACTATGGTAATTGCAGGTTGAGTCATTAAGGCACTATTAAATGCTTCCTGTATAGCATGCAGGTACTGTTAGTCCTTGAACCCTTTTGGCAATACATCGGAATGTAATAAAGTTTTGCAAAATGAAAGCTGTCTGTGTATTTCTGTCATGGATATTTGCAGTCATTGCAGTTGTGTTAGTGACTGTGTCCATAGAACATTTTTGTAATAGTGTATAGGCATATACTCTTCATATGTTATGTTCATATTGTTTGGTGGGGCGGAATGTGTGATTGCTATGGTCCATGTTATACTCAGATATGACCACTTCGGATGCTGTCTACAGACATGTATGTATGTGTGTGTATATATATATATATATATATATATATATATATATATATATATATATATATGTATACAGATATATATATATATATTATTGCATACGTTTATCTGTACCTCCATGGATGTGTAGATGTTTAACCTATCTATATATCTACATATATATGTAGACCTGTATATATCAACATGTCTCTATGTATCTCTCTCTCTCTCTCTGTATATACATACATATATATATATATATATATATATATATATATATATGAGCATACACCTTTAATTGGGTACAGGGCAGGTTGTCCTATTTCAGCACATTCCTCTCTTTTGTGTTTTAACCTGTCTGCATACACAACTGGGATAGGTACATCCCAGGTAGCTTAGTGTTAGGTTACTCTGAGGATGGAGTACATGGTTGCGGGTTCTACTCCTGGAAGGTGTTATTATTTTCTCTCTCAGAGTAGGCACTGGTAGGGAAAGTGTGAATAACGCACATTTATGCAGTTGTAAGCAAGTTTGTCCATGGTCTGCCCGACGTTAAGCAAAGGTTAAACCTGTGAAGCGCTTCTCCGTTTACCATGTTTCAGCGCCGCTTACCATCGCGCAAACCTGAGGAAACACGCTTACAACCGCTTAAGAGTGCTTTAATCCACCTGCATCCAACAGCTCTTATTCTGGCCCTCAAAATAACCTAACAGTCCTTGAATCCGGGACCATGAACACCACAGTCACTGACTTTACCCCTAAGGCATCTGAGATATGTACAAATGTTATGGTGTTTAGAATATACATTGTATTACAGACATTCCTCACTACTGAAAACAAATGTGACAGTCAGTTGGTGTACTTATGTCTGATACATGTTAATGTTCATATATTTGTGAAATTAGGTGTTGCAATGTGACATGACAGGGTGTATTATGAATGAAAAAGGTTCTTGTTTTGTGTCCTTTTCATATTGTCCCCATACTCCATGTATACCCCTCCAGTTCACTTATTGGACATCTGACCCAGGCCATCCTTGATGCATGATTGCATTACCCATCATTCATCCCCCACCCCAATCTTCACATACACAACAACCACCCCTATATGGTGAATTAGGTTAATATTAATTGTTATAATACCAGAGCTGCATGTGTTTTGTGTACACTCCAATTCCTTTGGAGTGCTACTGTGTCATGAAGTGTGTTCATAGATGTTCATATATATGGCTATTAATGTAACTGTATAATATATATATATATATATATATATATATATATATATATATATATATATATATATTTCGTATTAGTTTGTAACAGTAATACATATGTAGACTGGAATGTGTTGGTTCACAAACTACTGTACATATGTACACTAAGTGACTGTCGCATTTGTGATCATTACAGTGAAATGCATATGGTATAAGGTGTAGTCTCAAGACAATGAAACATGTATACACTTTGGATGGCTTAGTGGTAAGTCCCATGACTATAGTGTGCATGGTCCAGGGTTCGACACCTGCGATGCTTTACAAATGTTTTTTACTGCAGAATAAGGCTCATTTAAGCAGTTATAAGCATGTTTAAAAGTGTTAGTGTGACATTATAGCAGCGGTTAAACACGGTTAAACAAACTTTGCAATGTATAACCTGTGCGCGCAAACATGGCCACATCCACTAACTACTCAGGATATATACATGTCAGTGAAGTAACATCTCACTATGTGCTGACATAACATTACATTCTCTGTTGACTGTACTCTCCAGCACACATGGGTTTATATGGGTGATTTGAATGTTTATTATACAGACGATTACTACCTATATATGCAACCTGTGGTTAAGGTATACTTTTGCACATGATAAACATCCCTGCCTTTATCGGGATTGTAACCTCGAATGCACAGATACTATGCAGATGCTGTAACCATTACACTGTTGACATTAATGTTGCTTCCGCCTATTTCCTATTTAGATGATTTTTATGTGTAAGCTAGGCTAAGCAAAGGGTGAAGGCCCCCAAACTCACCAAGCTTCACGTACTCTTGAAATAACAATATATAACAAATGTATTGTGAGACAATACATTACATTCCTAACTACATTAGGCATAGCCCCTCACTGACACACTTCAAGGGAAACCTTGTTGTGTGAATGGGTAACAGACTATACACCCCGGGGATCATGTGTCCCAGAACCATACAGCCAGGGGGTGGGGGAGCCTGTCCAGTTTGATAGCTGCGAGACCTGTTGGGGAAATTGAATGGTGTTGAATTGTCACATTAACATGTCCTCTTAGATCACTAAGTGCCCCTATCACCCTCCACATACCCAGACTTCAACAGCTTCCAGCACCTCTGCCTGGAATTGCTTCATTGGCTGTGCTTGACAGAGGCTCAGTTACTTCATCAATGGTGCGGGGAAAGCCAACACACTGTAGCTATGCTTCTAATTGCCCTTGGGCAAATAGGTAGTAGGCTATCTGTGAACCTCTAACATGCAGGCCATCACAGCCATAATATGTGAATAAACAGACCTTCAGATCACAATATACAGTGAGAAATCACCATGTAGTCAGGAAACAGTTAAGTACAGCAAGAACATACAGAACACTGATACTTAGTCACTCCAAAAGCCTTTCTTGGAAGCTAGAAGACTTGTATAAGTTTAAGCATTTCTATTGCTTACCAGTAGGTTACCTACAGGGGAGATGAAAAACAAGCACAGATGGGGAACATGCATGCGATGATACCATATCGGCCTATGTGTCAGCCTTAAGTTTTGGAATACTGGCCAAGGCTATTGGCACCCCCATGGTGCCTTATTTAGGAGAGTCTCGAAGGTGAATGCCAGCTCCATCAACTGCACAATAGCAGATTCAATGAGGGTTATGCTACTCAACACCAGGGGTTGTGATCACAACATGCATGCACTAATAGCACTCCTCAGGATGGACAACATCAACATCTGTGCAGTAATTAACATCTGTCTTAAGGCTCCTGAGAGCACACCAGCGCTACCAGACTACAACCCATACCACACATTTCAGCCACAGAACATGGACTGACAGACATGGAGGGGCTGTATCCATATTCATCAGGGATACCTACACCTCCAGGTTAGTCGGGCAGTGTGATACCCCTGAGATCATCCATGTGCAGCCAACATCAGCCACAACTGCAATATAAACTGTGGTCTGCTATGGATCACCCTCCATGACCCAGGACTTCCACTCCACCTACCTGGAGACAGTGGAGAACATGACAGTCCTAATGCACACCCTGGCATTGGTCAATGTCAACTACCATACCATTAACTGGGAAACTTACTCCGGTACTCACTTCCAGGCCCAGCGCTTCCTGGAATTTATCACTTCATATGTCCTGTATCAGGTGGTATCCTCCCTAATGTGGGGTGGAAACTACTAGAAGTGGTCATCATCAACATGGGCAACAGGTGCACCACAGCAGAGGTTAACCAGTTACTGGTTAGATCTGACCATGAACTATTCACTGTTTCCACACCCAAGCATCTCCCCCACCCATGGATGCCACAGTGTATACCATTCTTACAGCTACATTTACACTACTAGTGACAGGGGTGGGGGGTTTCACAGCCCTCATGCTAAGGGGAAACACTGCTCAAGATACAGACAGATTTACAAATGTAGTCTTTAAGCACCTACATGGATGTATGGATCTTGCCATCACCGGTAAACCAAGACTCACTCCTCCTAGACAAGGACACCGGTCTGGTGAGCCTCTGCAATAAGGCTATACAACAGAAGTAGGACAGTGTTCCAGACACACAGCAAATCCCACGAAGGGCAGACATCCGTGACCACTATTAGTATGATGTGTAGGTCCCTCATGACATCATCCAAGGTGAACATTAGCGAGAGAATACACAAGGATTTGAAAGATAACCACAAAGCCTTCTTTGGCTACGTCAAGGATCCACATGGTGACACACAGATTTGCACTGTGCTGGTGAAATATAGCACAAAATATGCTGCCCCTACTGATATCGCCAACATCCTTGCAGAGACTTTCAGTGCATACTTCACTCCCCTAAAGAGCCCACGACACTACCCGAAAGGTACAGTATCCCACTCATCAGAGATACACAGGTGGAAATGGCTCTCTCTAACAGAAGAACACAGCATCAGTGGAGGCAGATGTTGTCCCAGACTGCATCTTGCAAACTGTGCAAGACAACCTGCCCCCCACTTAATTAAGCTTTCCTACCACAGGCACTTCACAGGCTACATGCCCATACAATGGTGTGTGGCAACGGTTATCACACTCTATCAAGGTGGAATCACAACTGACCATGGTAACTACCCCCCATAAGACTGACTAGCCTGCTCTGCAATGGTATGGTTTGCATCCTCATGGCACTCATTAAAAAAGACATTGGTAACCTCCGAACACATGACCCAACCCAGGTCAGCTTGGTTGAGTGCAGTTCATGCCTACTGAACCTGTTTGACATCTTACATACAGTCACCAAGGCATTAGATGATGGTTGAGGTGGTTCACACATACTACCTGGACCTCGTCAAGGCTTTTGACACCATGCTCACTCAGGTATTATTGATAGACACACCAGCCTGTACATACACCCATACATCACAGGTTGGGTTGCCAACGGGCTTATACACAGAACCCACATGGTACGACTAGCGGTCTCCAGGTCCAACTCTTGACCAGTCATGACTGGTGTCCCACAGGACTCAGTCCTGGGGTCCCTGCTGTTTGGCATATACATCTCAGAGGTACAGGCAAACACAGGTGGACTATGGCAGACCATGTTTGGCAATGACTGCAAAGTGGGAGCCATGACTGATAGTCCAGCTGACACAGACATCCCTCAAGGGGCCTCTCGGAGAATGTCACAGGGTGCCAATGACACGGCCTCCAGCCAAGTGCCACTAACTGCATGGTCATTCCATTGTGGAACTGGCACCCACATATTAACACATACATGGCAGCCACTTTAATACGGATGAGGTAATGGGGACTTAGGTAGATAATGATCTCCACTTTGACAATCATATCTCCACAGTAGTTAGGACATCCTTCTATGTAGGCCATCTGATTACTAAAGGATTCCCATCTAGACATACTGGGGTTATAGTGCCCCTTTACTCATCACTCATCAGTCCCACCATAGGGTATAATAACCCATGTGGGATGTACCTCAGAAGACACTTCCAACAGCTGGAGGGGGGTCCACGAATGTACCTCATCAAGGGGAATACTGGCCTCCAACATATGGCCTATGCAGCCAGACTGAATAAACTCCTGCTTTACTCAGTGGCATCTCATTTACCCAGAGATGATCTCCGCTGGCCAACACAGCCATGTCAAACTCAGGCTTGATGAATATGCTCCACCTATGGGAATCCATGTCACAGTGAGCCACACACTGTAGTGAGCTGAACCTTGCCACAACAATAACTGGAAGATGCTGGAGGGACAGCTTCCTGTCACAGACACTCCCCATACTTTGGAACAACATCCCGAACTACATTATACAGAGCCCCTCACTAACACTCTGCAAGAGAAACCTTGAAGAGTGAATGGGGAACAGTAGATGCACCCCATGGATCCCGCCATTGGCTCTGCTTCACAGAGGGACAGTTAATGAATCAATGGGGTGGCAAAAGCTGACACATTTTGGCTGGGCTTATGAATGGCCTCTGGCAGTTGGCCTAGTACCTACCTATGATTCTATACATATAGTATCTGCATATGCTGATAGCTTAATTTACTGTTCAGGTGTTGATTTACCTTGTGCCAATGGCAGTTGTATGCACAATAGTTGAGGGCTGCCTATGTTGGATGCACACAGTAGGTTGCCAGTACATGACAATTTACAGGTAGTCTTGTGTGTGTGCCATCCATTTTTACTGTGTGTGCAGGTGGAGAAAGGTGTCAGTCCCTAGGTGCCTACACTGTCAGTGTGTGTGCTATACGTTCCCTCTTTGCCAAGGCATGGGCATACTGGGCATGCCTCCTTCTGCCTACTGGGGCTGGCTCATGGTGGTGGGCTGTAAGGGCCTTCACCATTCTGTCCCTGCTGCAGCTGTTTCTGCAGGACAATATTGTGTAGCATGGCACACACTATGAAGATGCGGGCACATGCCTGGAGAGTACTGCAAGGCTCCACCAGATATGTCCAAGCAACGGAACCGTGATTTCAGCATCCCAAACACATGCTCTATGATGATTCTGGTTTGTGCGTGTGCCTCATTATGGCATTCCTGCATGGGTGTGTGTGCATTTCTGATGGGAGTCATCATCCATGGTTCCAGTGCATAGCCAGCATCCCCCACCAGGTGGCCATTTGGGATGTCGCTCCAGCAAATAACTGATACAGCTGTGAGGCATGCCAGATGTGGGAGTCGTGATAGCTTCCAGGGCTGCCAGCACACACATCCATGATAATTCCCTGGGCATTGCACGTGACCTGGCAATTGATGGAGGGGTATCCCTTGTGGTTTATGTAGTGCCTATCCTGCTCACCGGGTGGTGACTTGATGTGTATGTGCGTGCAGTCTGTTGCACCCAGTACCTCTGGGTATTCTGCCACACGATGGAAGAGACGCATATTGCGGGCCAACTCATCCTGCATTCGGGGGAAGTATATGTGCTCATTGGCATGTGGTAACATGCCATCCAGGAACTAGTGTAGTACCCTGGATGCTGATGCCTGTGAGATCCCTATGATACCCCCAGTTGGTCTTTGAAAGGTACCTGTAGCTAGTATTCTCAGGCTTACACATACCTTCATATCCACTGGGATGGGTTCTCCTCTGTTTGTTCTGGCTCTGAGGCATGGCTGGCACAGCTCCACAAGTTGCTGTAGGATGTCCCTGTCCACCCTGTAACTCTCTACTATTTCCAGATCATGTAGTCCCTGGTAGGTTACCCTGGGACTGAACACTCTCCTCCTCCTCTGGTTCCTGAGGTGGTCATGTGCATCATCCTCCACACCATCTTCAGTCTCCAACACATGCTGGTGGATGAAAGCTATGGCAGCCCCTAACATGTACATAATAAAAGTTCCCCGTCTGTATACACCACTTGTGCAGAGTGTATGGGAATACAAAAATGTGTGTGAGGTGCTTTCACACTTTATAGTATTGTGCTATGGATGCTGCTGATGCCAGTGGGTGTGTATGAGCTATTCCAGCTGCAGCATGTCTTAATTATGGGTTTTGCAATGAGTACTGCAAGTGTGGGGCCTTTACTGTGGAGATCTACTTGCCTGCCTTGATTAATCTGTTGCCCTTTAATTCACTTTTAGACCTGGATCCCCTCCCATTATCAGGCATGCATCCACCTACTGTCTTTCTTGTTTTGTACTTTTCCCTACCCCAGTCATGGCAAACTGTGCCTTGTAGCTGATATGCTGCATATCGGCTTTGTTCTGCTTTGACATCTTTGCAGTACAGCACCTCCCCTTCCCTGTTATGCAGATAGCTGCTTGCAGCCTTGTTAGCTGTTGTTAATGGCCCACTGTAGGCTCCTAGGTGTTAATTAGTCATTTGTACTCCAATTTCACTGCTGCAGCATTTCCTTATTAGTTTCCTGTATCCTTCCTGTTTCAGCTGCAGTGCACACTGCGCATACCCATTTACCAGGTTTACGCGCGTTTCCATCTCTGTTCACATGCATACTCGGTTACCTTGTATACTCTCAGCTAAGCATAGCTATGGCGAATTCGAAACACCCCTATCCTGCAGCTTTCCCTCGCTAGGGGCAGACCAGTTTAGCAATGCTCCAATGTGCTTACAGCAATGGCGACACACCCCTCTCTTGATGTCATCTTTATCTCAAAGGCACACCTCAGTGTTATAATGCTACACTGTACTGTAAGGTGCATCCTTACATCAGTGGGGAATCTGTGATTCACTATTACTCCTCTCATTCGCATGGCATTGCATACTAATTCCTAGCTACTGCGCATAACACTGTCACTGCCCCTTAGCAACCCTTGCGCCATAAGTATGGTGTAGCATGCCTGCCATTGACTATTATGGGGAAATCATGAAATGTGTTTCATTGCGGTTTTATTCTATATTTTTATATATTCCTTGCAATCCCCTTTGCACACCTCTGCCCTGTGCTTCCACATCACGATAGTGCGACTATATATATTAAATGTTAATTTTATATTTTGTACATGTTTTTTATGCCAATGGCTATATATTTAGCCATTGGCATATATTAACAATATAATACATGTGTTTGTTCGGCTGTCATAGCTCCGATTTTATGTTTGCAAAAATGTAAACCGTTTTCTACGGTTTACATTTCTGCCTGCTTACACTATGCCTGCACCACTTCCTAAATTGCTACATACCTTCATTTGCATGCTACACTGCTGCACATGGGGTAATTAGCATACAAGGCTCTGGAGTTGTGCCGGCGCAGCGTACGTAGTTAGTGCACGTGGAAACAGCTCATACCTGAATCGCTCAGCAGCCATATTTGGTGTTAGAACACTGACGCTACGCCTGCACCTGTCGCAAGCTTCATGAATCCCGGGGAATGACTGTGGCTCAATCATTTCAGTCATATTTCTTTTTTTTGTTATTGACATGCATGATGTTTATCCTGTAGCTGCACTAAGATATTCTGTCTTAGTACAATAATGCAACATTGTAGAATTTTAGTTCTTCATGAGGTAAGGTCAGTAATTAGAAAAGTTTTATCGATGCTGTGATCATTGTAACTATAATGGAAGTAATGTAATGTCAGAGTAATCTCAAAATCGATACAACTGTAATGCTACATTTCTCAGGTTAATATCCTTTGATGATTCAATAAATGTTTTTTAATAGAAAATATGCCAGTACGCTCTGCATAAATTAATTTATGAACAGCTACATGTATAAATAAGCTTCTGTGTTGATAACCTTTATTAAAGGGTTTTAAAAATGCTGCAGTTTCATCAGTTGCCAACATTCTGAAAATCTTCCAGTATAAACATACTGGTAGATCTGTGTCACTCATAACTTTTGACTAGCATAACTGATAATTAGCCACTACTAACATGGTTGTTAAAACACAGTCTTCATCTGGGCTGAAGACAAAACTTATAAGGGAATAACATTTTTTTCCTTCTTAATTACATGCACTTCAGTGTATTAAATATTATTACTTGTAATTAAAAGTTTTCTTGATATCTGTTTTCTAGCCATTGGTGATCCACTATCTTCATTGCCTTGTGAGGTCTTGTACTTTTGAATTTATTTGAAGTACAAAATACGTAGTTTAATTTTGCACCTCCTTCGTTTCAGAAAATTGTTAATATTTTGCTTGCATTTTAAATGAGGCAAGTATAGTTTATAGCAAAGAAACCAGTGTTAATATGGATGTACTAATCCCAAAATAGTAAGTGGAACATATGCAGTTGTCTGCTGCTTGTCAAGATGTTGCAATACTAGCTGTCTTACAATGCTGAAACAAGAAAGATATTCAGCCTTTAGCTAAAGGGCAGATATGCCTATAAGCAATTCTAATGTTAAACAGATAAAAAAGAGAACATAAAGGTATGTGAATGTCATTCTATGGAACAAATGAAATAAAGATACTTTTTTTTAGTTAAGCTTTTTATAGTTAAGCTTATCATCTGGTTAGAATCATGTCCTAAATGAAGATGTGTGAACTAAAAGTTTCATTAAACAGTAAAGGAACAGATTGCTTCTGCTCAGGACATTAGTGAAAGCAAATGCATTACACCATCTGAATAAATAATGCTGTTTGCTGCACACTTGCGATTTTTTTTTTTGCTACATCTTTAAGACAAGATGTAATCTTGTAACAGCTGAGTTTCATGCTTTCTTAATGTGCAATGGTCAGCATGGTTTGATCAGGAGGGCAAAGCCCTGATACATCCACACCATACCTCTCAACCTGTTAGAGCAAGAAATCTGGACAAGGCCATAAAAATGGGGGGACAAAGGCCCCGAATTAGGGACACTTTTTAAATACTGCTCTTACAAAATTAGAAAGTTGATAGAGTAACAGATTTTGCATTAGCATGAATTTTCTGAATGGTATGAAGTCTGAAACTCAAATGGCTGTCATTATTTTCTGACTTCATCTCTCAATGATTTGCCAGAAAACCACAATTTTATGAGAAAAAGACAGAAAATATGAGGGCAAAAATCTGGACATTCTGCAAAGATCTGTACAGTTGAGAGGTATGATGCACACCCATGAGATAGTTATTGCTATAATACAATAACATTATTTAAGAAAGAAATTGTTTACCTTTCTTAAATAATGTCTTCGTATAATGGTGCTGTAGTGTTCTTCCATGGCCTTCTACCTTTTCCGATATACTGAGCATGCGTATGGGACTTACATTTCCATGCTGACACAGTACATCACTGCAGTGCAGGGAAAGCAACAGAGAAGAGAGAATCTCTTTTACTGTTTTTTATTGCTTTCTTTGAGCAAGATTTCATGAAGGACAGCCTAAGTTCACGGAAAATCAGGTATAATTCTGATTATTTCTTTTCACAGAACATACCTAACTTTTCTTGTATTTTGCTGTCCTGTGAGTATATGCTAATAGAAAAGTCTGGTTGTTCCCCAACTTGAGAACATTATCACGCTACACCACAGAAAATGACAAATAAATGAATCGAGAGAAGAAACAGATATATCACAAAACCAAGGAATATAGGGAGACAATAAAAAGTTAAAAGGAATTACAAAGAGAGGAATATCTACAAAGAAGATATCAAACAAATTCATATGCAATCGCAAGTAGATACTCAAACTCTGCAATGGGGAAACAACAACATAACATTACGTAGACTAAGAACCCATATACTCCCAAATCTAAGAGGGAAATAAACAGAGCTAATAAACTTCTTTCAAGGGGGCTAATGACCAATCATAGCAAAAGTTTAGAGAGGGAATTAATACTTATTACTACTATAGTTAGTAAATAAAGCTTGAGATAACAATTTAGAGTTAGAAAATATGTAAATATTGTTAGAGACAAGTTTCTTGAATTGATGTTCCCTGATTTAACTAAGACCAAATTGGTTGAAAATATGTTATCTAAATTATAACATTCTATAGTAAATCTCATAAGAAGAGGCTTAAGTTATAAAAGCAGTATTTGTTTTAGGGAATGAGTTGGGTAGGCTTTGTACAAATAGTGATAAGTCATGCAGGGTCATTAAGCTTCTTTTACTTCACAAACTCTAACACACAAGTGAACACTATACTAATATTACAAAAATATACAAGGTTTAAACCTCTTCAGACCCTGCTTAATTCCTGGTCCAGGAGGCTAGTGGTTAGGCACAGGGAAGGGACGGGAATAAGAGAATGCTTTCATAACATGATTTTTGACAAGAAATAAACACAATCTGACATGTATACTCAAATCTCAGGACTACATACATAAACCAAGAAGCTATGTAAATGTGGGAATTTGACTCATGGAATGTCAAGGGGCTCCAGAACATAAAAAAAAGGAAACTGTTTCTACATCTCATTTTGCAAGCTAAGGCAAACTTTATACTAATTCAAGAAACACGTTTAACTATAGAACAATGGTCAGAAATAAAAAAAAATGGATAAGAGAAATTATAGCTTCGGAAGGCAAAACCAATAGTACAGGAGTAGCTATAATCATTAAGAAGCAATACCAAGATAAAATTACAGAAACCAAAATAGATAAAGAAGGAAGATGGTGTTATGTAATCCTTTCAACTCCTGCCTATTCTAAACCCATTTTACTGCTCAATATATATATGCACCTTGTAATAATCAACACTCCTTCTTTGCATCATTGTATCCTATCTTAAGTCAATATCATAATCACTATATGATTCTGGGAGGTGACTGGAATGCCTATCAAAACCCAAAACAGGATAAATCAAGTTTACATATGTCATACGATAAGCAGGCATCTATAGCATTAAACAAACTTAAATATGACTTTAATTTATATGATCCCTTTAAATAGGGCAATAACCCAAATAACTCAAATAAATTTACGTTTGACTCCAACTGTCATAAAATGTGGTTGAGAATTGATTTTTTTCTAATTTCTGAAGCACTAATTAATCTAGATCCTACAGTAAACATACATACTCAATATCTATCTGACCATTCGAAAATTACCCTAAACTTTATTAAGAACACCAAAAATAACACACTAAACCGAGGATATAATTGGTCCCTGAACCCCAATCTTTTAAGCAAAAAGGAGATAGTTGAGGAAATACAGCATATCCTTAAAACAACTCTGGTGAACTTATCAAAACAGCAACACCTTCCAGATATTGAATGGGCGACAACAAAAGCTCAAATCAGGGGTATTTTTCTTCAAAAAGCAACCTACTATAAAAAATCCAACTCAGAGAGAAACAACAACTGGAGGTTAAAATTAAATCATTAGAACAGGATCTAATTAAGAACTTCAAAACTCAAACTGAAACAGAATTATTGAAATGTCAAAAAGACCTTTACATGTTACACAATAATAACTTATCATTCCACAAAACTAAAATACTTGCCAGATATGCTAGTTATGTCCAAACACCATCGCTAGCACTAGCAAGGATTATTAACCAGTCAAGAGTATCCTCTCAAATCTCTGAAATAACCTATGAGAATAAGAATTATACAAAAAATGGTGATATTATTAACATATTTGAAAATATATACTCACAAATCTATGGAGACCAACAGTCCTTACTCATAAATGAAAACAGTAGAGACTTCCTACAAAAACTTAATTTCCCAAAAATTGATATGAAACTACAAAAAGAATTACTAGAACCAATAACCATTGAGGAAATAATGTCAACAATCAAAAAACTGAAATCCCATAAATCACCCGGACCAAATGGTCTCACAGCGGAATTTTATAAAACATTTTACCTTATCATTGCACAAATCCTATCCCACATATTAAACTATATAATAAACAATAAAATTAATGATATACACTTTAATGCATCCAAAACTATATTCATACTCAAAGAAAAGGCAGACCCTCAAAATCCGAATAGTTACAGACCCATATCATTATTAAATATTGATACCAAAATTCTAACATCTATTCTGGCTAATAGAATGAAAAAAATAATGGATATAATTATCTCTGGTGAACAATCTGGCTTTTTAACATCCAGACAATTGAGTGATAATACATTAACACTACACACACTAATCTCATACGATAACCAAAACAACCTAAACATGTATGCACTCGTCATAGATGCCCATAAGGCCTCTGATAGAGTAAACACAGAATTTTTATTTCAAATCTTACCTTACTTTAATATACCCCAAGAATTTATTCAAACCCTACAAATATTATACAATAACCCCTACACATCATTATATATAAATAAAACATGGTCTAATAGAATTCAGATCAGAAATGGTACACGTCAAGGATGTCCTTTATCTCCGTTATTGCTCAACCTATATCTAGAACCCCGTTTTTTAAATATAAAACAAAATATATATCATAACGCCCCATTAATATACAACACCAAAATTTCCCTGTCAGCATTTGCAGATGACCTCAACATTTATTGTACAACGCCAACTACGGACATAAAGAAAATAATATCTGCTATTGAAGACTTTGCCACAATATCAAACTACAAAATAAACCACAAGAAAACCAACATCTTACCTTTATAAACCCCTAAACCTTTCTCACTTTTACCATTGATAGGACAAGTAAAAACTGAAGAAATTATTAAATATTTAGGCATTACATTCTCCACGGATAACAAAGATTTTTATTTTAATAATATTAAACAAAAATGGAACCACATCCTACTTGACCTAAATAGATGGAAAAATCTGAAACTACCACCATTAGCCACAGTCTTGATTATAAAAATGTATATCTTACCCAGACTATTATACATCTTCATGTCCTCCCAGCTAATCATATCCAAGAAATTCTTTAAGCAGATTCACACTGAATTTGCTAAATTTATATGGGAACCTAAAAAGAGTAGAATTTCATATGATAAGCTGATGACCCCTAAAAACAAAGGTGGATTAGATTTACCAAATTTTGAAAGCTGCTATTTAATTATAAACGCCAATAGAATCTTAAGAATTGCAAACTACAATACATCAGATAAAACTTGGTGTCCACACTGGGTAAGAATATATTTTAAACATACCAAAAGTCTGGATATAAATCCCAAAGCATTGCCATTTCTAAACAACACTATTACAAAATCATATAATCTAATGGAACCCCTTAAATATTCTGTAGCACTAACACAAAAACTTTTTAAATCAGAAACTTGCTTCAACCCATGATGATTTTACAACCCATACATAAAAACCCCAACTTTAAAATAAATAACCAGATGTTAGACTTAAAACGTTTCCCACATATAATAAACATAACCTTACAAAATATGTACCCATATTTAAACTGTCCTATACATGAAATAAGAAGTCAAATGAACCTTCCCAAATCATATCTGTTGATCATGAGACAGATTAAAGAAATGTGTACAAGCTATCTTCATGATATCAACATCAATAAAGAAGACATAATGAAATGTAACTTACTATGGAAAACTCTTTTACTAAACAAAAGATATACAGCATGCTCATACAAATTGATAAAAGATATGAAATTTCAAGATCATATACTCATATCTGACTATTGGAAAGAAAAAAATACCCGCTACTGAGAATCGCAAACGAGCCCAAGCAATTAACCTAACAGTAAAATCCATATCCCTTCAAAAGTTAGCATTCACTCAACTCATGATATATAACAATGCATATTACACATGCCTTAGCTTGCATAAATTTAACTCTAACAATTCTCCAACTTTCCCACATTGTAAAGATAAAACTGTTGACCTTTTTCATAGGTTCTGGAGCTGTAAATGTGTATTCAAAGTTTGGAACTCCCTAAAACTACAACTGCAAAAGATGGGCTATCAAACATCAACGCTCACTTGGGAATTTATGATATTACATATTCCCCCAAATAATCTATTCAAAAACCAAATAATCATTCTTATTAATATTTTCCTATTAATGAAACTCTATGTAGCTACCAACTGGCTTTACCCGTACAAGAACTCTTGGGAGAATTTCAGGATCTTGGCGATAAAACATATACTAGCACATAAATGCATAATAAACAAGCAAACCAAAAATCCCAATATTTTTAAACTCTGGGAACAGATTTTCAATATTACACTTACATAAACCACTAAATGTAAGATACAATACAACATACACAAGAATCACCGCAACATTATGTAGTCATAAACTGAGATGTTGTTACTAACCCTGGAGATAGCATTCAGAAGAAATATATGAAGTTAACCAGTCTTTTAATGTTAAACTATGAAAACATTCATGTAAATAGTGTAAATATGTTTAACTGTTTTGATGTAGTTATGATCTAATATCACCTTTGTATATTAATTTGTATACTGTGAAAAATAAATAAAGAAATATTATTGAAAAAAAAAAGTCTGGCTGTTCTATGATACTTCAGCGACTAGACATTTTCTGTTGGAATATGCTTGATTTACAACAGGCATGCTGGTCAGTCAGGCTGTCTAATCAGCTTGCATGTTTTTGAATAAGAATGACCCATCATTGTAAAACTGGCATGATACTCTGAGAATGTTTAATTATTTTTGATTACTTAACTTATCTTTCTGGACTGTCTCCATCCATGACTTTGGGTACAAAAGCAAAGCTAATATTTAAGTACAGTCAAGATAAGCTACTACACTACAAACTAAGCAGCATCTTTGGGAAGAGGACAGTATGGGCATTTTGAGAACATTAAAACTCCACATAAAGGCAGGAGCATGGATCGAGGTTCATCCATTATATCAATAATAATTGCAACTATAACTGTGTTCTCTGATGTAAAGTGAAGGTATTATAGGTTCATAGGTTCATAGGTTCATACTAGGCTATCTGCCCTAGGACATTTATAAGCCTAACCAGAATGTGTTTGGCTTTCGCCACCCATTTTAAATTTATTTTGCTATGCCCTTTTTTGAGGTTAGTATACTGTGCCTCTGTCTAACAGTGACACAGAAGTGATACCCGGGGTAAACCTACGATCTCCCATCCACTCATCAAGATTCCTCTTGAATAGAGTCAATGAGGGACTCTGCCTAACCTGGACTGGGATTTATTCCAGAGTGAAGGGAGCCTCTGGGTTATGAATCTGTCCCTCCAGCATGTCCTATTTATTTCAGTGCTGAGGTTCAAGTCTCTCGAGCACGTAGCTCGATGGGATTTGGATTTTCTGAGGTGCAGCATGTCCATTAATTCCGGGTTGGACATGGCTTTATACGTCAGGCACAGATCGCCTCTGAATAGGCGGTATGCCACTGAGTAGAGCTAGAGTTTCTTTAACCGGGCAGCATATGGCATCTGTTTGAGCCCTTTGATCCTCTTGGTGAGGTACTTTTGGGGTCTTTCCAGTTGCTGCAGGTGTCTGGTAAGGTACATGCCAAAAGGGGCATTGTACTCAATTATGGGCCTGATGAGGGATGAGTAAAGAGGCACGATGACCTCCCCTGATCTAGATGTGAATCCCTTCATGATTAGGTGGGCTATATAAAATGTTTTTCTATCCACTTTGGCCACGTGGTTGTCAAATGAGAGATTGCTATCAACTTGGGTCCCCAGGTCCCTAATTACTTCTTCTGTACTTAATGGATTACCACCTATGTGGTAATTTGTGGGCACTTTGTTTTTGCCAAAGGGGATGACTATACACTTTTTGGCATTTAGCTTGAGGCCACGGCTCTGGCACCAGTTGTCTGTTTCTATGTGGCCCTTTTGGAGGATGCTTGTGTCGGCTGGAGAATCGATTATGGCACCCAGTTTGCAGTCATCTGCGAACTTGGTCAGCCACAGTCCTTCCGTGTTGGCCTGTACCTCCGAGAAATATATACCGAACAAGAGAGGTCCCAGGACTGAGCCTTGTGGGACACCACTTGTAACTGGTTTGGAGTCTGACATGGCTCCAGCAATTCTAACCATGTGGGTTATGTCCTTGAGCCAGTTTGCAATCCATCTAGTGACATAGGGGTTTATATTTAAGCTGGTGAGCTTATCTATAATGCCCGAGTGGGGTATTGTATCGAAGGCTTTGCGAGGTCCAGGTAGGCTGTGTGGACCACCTTCCCTCATCAATGGCCTTGGTGACTGTTTCAAAGAAATCAACCAGGTTTAAGAGGCAGGATCTGCCCTTAACAAAGCCGAACTGGGTAGGATCCAGTGTCTGTAGGTCCCCAATATCTTTATTTATGAGGTCCATGATGATTCTTTCCATAGCTTTGCAGACCAAGCTAGTCAGGCTTATGGGGCGATAGTTTCCAGGATCCATTGAGGCACCACCTTTATGGAGAGGGACCACTGTTGCTGTACGCCACTCTTTGGGCACATATCCTGTGGTAAGGCTGAGATTGAACATTAGTTTTATGTTTGGGTTTAGCTCTTCTTGGAGTTCATATAGGACGCAGCCCGGGACACCATCTGGTCCCATTGATGCTGTGTTTTTTGCTTTGGAGAGGGCGGCTCTTACCTGAGCATCTGAGATGTCAGGGGGCAGCACTCTGCTGGGATAGATATTTGCCCTTTTGGCGGGGAGGGGCTGAACCTGTCAGCTAGGATGTTGGCAATGTCTGTGGGTTCAGTGTATTTTTTGTCATTTTGGACTACTTCTGAGCATATCTGGGAATTCCCACCCAGGTTCCTAACATAACTAAAGAAAGCCTTGTGATTATCCTTAGTGTCCTGTGCAATTTTTCTCTCGAAGCTGGCCTTAGACAATTTTATGAGTGCCCGTAGTTTTTTGCTAATACTGATCAGTGATGCCTTCCTTTTGGGATTTTGCTGTATCATTTAGTAGCTTCCTCCTTCTATTGTATAGTTTGTTTATGGCTGGGGTCCACCAGACAGGACGTCTGCCTTTGGAGGATTGGGTCTTGGTTTTATTTGGGATTGCATGATCCATGCATTCCTGAAGGTGTTCATAGAATGCGTTTATAAAGGATTCTGCGGTCTGGGCTGTATTTTCCACAGGCCCGGGGGCTTTGAAGGATTCCACCTCGGTTTTGAGGAGTGTGAAATTTGCTTTAGAGAAGTTTTTCACTGTGGTTTTCTGGGCAGGGGGTGGGGTCGGGATGTGAATATCCAGTGTGATTAGTTTATGGTCTGATCTTACCAGTGAGGGATACACTTCTGGTCTGGAGCATAGAGTCCCCATGTTGGTGATGATCAGGTCCAGTATGTTTTCCCCTCTTGTGGGAGTGGTAACAAGTTGTTCCATAGCATTTGACTTTATAAATTCTAGGAATCTTTGGGCTAGGGTGTTGGAGCTAGAGTAATGCTCCCAGTCTATGTTTGGGTAGTTGAAGTCGCCCAATATAATGGTGTTTGGAGAGACCTTCATATTTTCCAGTGTTCTCAGGAAGGCCGAGTGGGGTTCCTGGGATTGGGAGGGTGGTCTGTAGCAGGCTATAAACTGGAAGGCAGTTTTACCCACTGTTAGTTGCACATGGATAGTCTCTGATGCTTCCTGCTTTGCCACCAACCTGGAGGTGTTGGTATCTTTGATGAATATTGATACTCCCCCTCCTTTTGTGGTTCGATCCAAGTTTTGGGGCCGAAAAGCATGGTATGAGGTATAACCTGGTAGTGCTGGGGTGCTCTCGGGAGCCCTGAACCAGGTTTCTGTTACTGCACAGATATCTATGTTCTCCATGCTAAGGAGAGTTTTGAGTGCATGCATCTTGAGGTTTAGACTTCTGGCGTTGAGTAGCATTACTCTTAGTTTCTTATCCCTTGTGATACCTATGGAGGTGGGTTTGTCTTTTGAGCCTTGCCTAAAAAAGGCACTATGGTGACTGTTATACTTTGTTTAAGTTGCCAGTGATCATGCTCACTGTAAACACATGTAAACCTAATATTTATTTCATTTTTGACTTTCTCACAGTCAAATGAAGTTTACCCCCTATATTATATTTCATATAACTTTACTGGACCAAATCCGCTGGTAACAGTTTCCAATACACCAGAGTCTCAATCAGAATAGTATTGAATATCATGACAATAAAATTCAGTTAGTTAAATCAGATGGTAGAATGTAGGTTTATCCTTTTTAGGTACTGTAACAGCTAAATTGCATGCTGCTAACTAGTTCTCCTTTCTGATCTACTGTGCAGTTTCTTTGTTCTGTGCAACTTCTGCAGACTAGATGTTGTGCACCCTCCTGTTACTGCTAAAGGTGGTTAGCCTCTTACTTGGTATGAAGAGGTGTCAAGTAGATGAGATTACCCTTGCAACAGTGTCATTTATACTGCCACAGGCTTTATTCTGCCTGTTCCTAATTTTCCAACCATTCATTTGCATTGATATGAATGGGCATTCATGGGGCACTGCAGGATATCTATCCTATCTACATAGTATCATGCCGCTATGTTACTAACCACTTACATATACCATATAATGCCTTATACTGCAGCAGCAGTCTTCATTGAAGTCGAAGATATGAGGCACACCACCAGTAGAAGCATGTTTCCATACCCTTCCTCATAAGAGAGGAATGCAGGCATTGGATTTTTCATTCCTGTCTCACCCCTTCACTGGCTCTTGCACTGTTCAGAACTTAGATGCCTGAATCACAGTCAGGGTTCATTCTGGTCTACCATGGGGCAGGAGGAACAGGTTTTCCATATTAGAAGAGTAAAAGTAAAAAAGTGGCGTTAAAGAAGCAAATGCCGAACGCCCAAGAACCAGGAGAATGCAGCTGAATAATTCTCCAAACGCTGGTAGCAATAAAATAGTCAGGCACCAAGCACGAACAGTAAAAGTCCTTTTATTGTAACAAATAAGTTGGTTAAGCGCTTTCACCTACTAAACACGTAGGCTTCTTCTTCTCTATTAGAAGAGTACAATTATTGGGAGATAGTCTAAGTGTGAAAAGAACCAAACATTGTTTAGAAGAGAATGATTTTGTGCTTTGTAAGCAATTTCTGTGATTTGCTCCTATCAGACTACATATACATATTCATGCTTATTTTTAAATACTTATTTTTTTCTAAGTAGTGTTCTAGCACTTTCCATCTTCAGAATTTTGCCCAATAGTTATACTCTTCTAATAAGGTCAACCATTTTCACTGGCTACAAGGCATACAGGGGTGAAGCCATGCCCGTGATTCTGATGATGTGGGTTCCCTTACTGGTCTGGGCACTAAAGGAGCTAATGAAGGATAAATTATTGGATTTGGGGGTCATGATTTTTTTGCAGTGCGTGTGTGTGTGTGTGTGTGTGTGTGTGTGTGTGTGTGTGTGTGTGTGTGTGTGTGTGTGTGTGTAACAAGCATTTGGGAGGGTACAACTGTTTTCACCCAATCAGAATCAAAAGGCAGGGGCATCTCCCATCACTATGTAGGTATCTTGGGTTGGGAAGTAAAATGCATCCATGAAAACAATACTCATCACAATTTTTATGTGGGACCACTGCCATGAAACTATTATGGTTTGAAAGCCAGAAAAGATTTACCCTGTCAGAAAGTGGTTATTCTGTGAGGACTGTATATGTATAAAAGAAGCTGAAAGTATATTTTTGTGCTATTTCAGGATCCCATTGGAAGTTCAAGGAGGGTAAATGTACTTCTGACTTTACAAATGTAACTATTATATGCCAAATTTGAAATTGCTGTACCTTGGAAAATCTCCCCTTCTTTGGGGTACAGTGATCTTGGCATTAGTATGTATAAGTAGTGGTGGTCTGGGGTGCATTCTGTGTTGTGGGTACTTGTGGTCTTATCCACCACAAAAGTGCTTTACATGTGCTGCAGCGAGTTTTGCAATTTGCTGTTTTTCTGACAATAATAGATTTCACATTTCCAACATGGATATGTATTTTTTGATAAAAATGTAGGTATAAATTACTTTAGATTAGTCATGGAGTTAAAAGCAAAAAGTACTAAATGCAAGTGAGGGCCACTTTCCTTAAATGTTAGACTGTTTCAACAGACAAGTCACTCATAGTTGTAATATTTACCAAAAAAGAGGGATTGGGATAGGGATATTTGTGGCTTTGGGATAGGGATATTTGTGGCTTATGGACTTCTTCCCTGGCAAAATCACCAAATATGAGACAAGGAAGATTATAAAGGGAGATGCAGTGTCACATGAACAGGTTATGGCCAAGTCTACATAGCACGAGAGAAAGTGTATGAGTGCCATGTATCTGCAAGTATTAGGATCCAAGTCAGCTTGTGAACGGAATGATGCTATTGGGGTAAATAAAATGGTAAACAAATAGTTTACTCACATATCTCATCATCTTCCCTCTGGGAGATAGCTATCAGGTCAGTCACTGTATGTAATTTCTTTGTCTATTATGCCAGGACTCTACCACGTTTTGGATAATGGGCAGGGAATCTGCGGCTAAGTCACAGGCATTCCAGAATTTGGAGTCATGCCAGGATAGGTGGGTTCACAGGCACCTTGCAGCCGCACAGTGTGCTTTCCTTCTAACATAGTTCTCCTTAAAAAAACACAAAACAGGCATCAGAATCTCAAGCATGTTCTTCCATAAGGTGTCAGTAATGGTGGAGATAGCATATGGGGGAATATCTTTGAAGGAAAGGAGCTGTCCAGTCTGTTGGGTAAACTTTGGATGTGCGCTTTATTGTGCTGAGAAGCATTGGGCTTGTAATTGCTGCCACAGTACCTCTGAAAAGTGAAAGTTGGACCCCCTTTATGGTTGTAATCTTGAAATGACTGCAAATGTCCTCCATTGCAGCTGATAGTCACAGATGATGTAGGACAGCACCATGTGCACCCTGGTCTCTACTGTCCACTCTCCACTCCAGTATGCAGCTAAACAAGATGTGGTAAGCTATGGGGATGAACAGTATGAGCAAACACTGAGCCATGCACTGAATGCAGGTTGAAGAATCCATGAGACTAGGAAATTTACCAGCCATCATAGGCATCTGCAGTGCACTAAGATCTTGTACATCTGCACTGTGGATAGGACCAGGAACACCAGGTCATATTCTGCCAGCTTCATAAACTGGTCAATTCAAAGTGGTAATAGCTCTAGCTAAAAGTCCTTTATGGCATCCAGCATATGGGCATAGCTGGCATATCCCTTCTAGGTTGCCTGGTGTTTGTTTGACTGAAGCATCTTTTACTCAGCAAATGCTGCTGTGTGTCTTTTGTCCAACTGGCTGATGCATCATTGTATCAATGGTGTGGCAGATCTGCTGATGTCCTTCATCCAATGCCTACAAAAATCAAAAGGTGGCTAGTCAGGTGCATACCGATACTCAGCATTATGCATAAGCTCATAACCATTGTCCACCTCCACAGTGATGGCAAATTTTGATACCTATCAATTGTCTGAGGGGTACAGTACCAGCAAATCCTGCCATGTGCCACCATCTACCTATAGTATAGAAAGTCTTCAATGTTATGATCCGCTCTTCTGATATGATGCGGTTCCATATATCCACCATTCAATACCTTGAACCTTTATCTCTTCTGCAACCTTATACATCTTCTCTCTCCTTCTCCATTCATGTTGAATGACCTGATTGTACTCCCTTTGGTCCACCTTTTGTACCACAGTTGCCAGTACCTGTCCTTGTGTAACAACCTGTTACCTGTCCTTGTGTAACAACCTGTTACCTGTCCTTGTGTAACAACTTGTTACCTGTCCTTGTGTAACAACCTGTTACCATGTGTTTTCTTGTTTAATGGGATCCTGGTTTTCTACTACCCTCTTCCTCTTACATGTGTTCTGCAGTGTGATACAATTCATCCCCCTTTATTTGTCTTGTATGTGGCTGGGTCAGAAGCAGAGGTGCTCCCTATGGCTGGGTGCCCAGTGGTCTTTGTTGCATGTCATCCCATTGATGTGCGACCTGGTACTTGGCCTGTGTTGCCAGTGATACAGTACAGGGATTCATGCAGTCACTCCTTCAGCTGCTTATGCATGGAATGTCTGTTTAACTCCTTCTCTGGCAATTGGGACAGAGGGTTAAGGCTGAGAGCTTTAGTTTATGTGGTACATGGTTTGATTCCTTCAGCCCTCATTTGCCTACTGTGTAAACTTGAGCAAGTCATTTAGGCAGACATTGCTCTGAAGTTTCCCCTGAAGAGGGTCTGCTTGTCCAGTGGGTCTACCTGTTTAAAAATGTGTATTTTTTAACCTATTAATTGGGTGCTGTGCTTTACTACTCCTCTATATGTGTAGCATACTTTTTGTGTGTGTTGTGTCTCTGGCCCCTGTGTTTTGTGGGCCACTCTAGTATTTCCCATGAGAAATGGGCCTACTGTGTTACAGATCTTTGACCATCCTGCATATCTTTGCCATTATTTGCCTACATCATATTATAATGTATGTCCTGTGTGCTTCGTTTCCCTGTGTTAGGCTGATAGTTCATGCAGAGAAGGTTAGTATGTGCTTTGTTTGGGTTCTGTAAATTGTCTGTTATTTATGTCTTACTTGTTTGCATGCCTTGTATGTTGTGAGCTATTCTTGCACATACTGGTGGGTGCTGTATGTACTTCCCTTAGGGAGTGGGCGGTTAGATATAATGGTAACTCTCCTGCTGTTCTATAGTTTCCTGCTTGTCTTTTATGTTGTATGATTTATGTTGTGCAGATTATGCTTTTGCATACTGTTTTGTGCTGTAGAGACTTCCTTTGGGGCTGAGGTGGCTTGTCCTGCTGCTACCTTTCCTATCTCCTTTGCCTACTTTATTCTATTTTCTTCTCTCTGGCACATCTGTTCCATTCTCGACTGTCCTTCTGACCACTGTACTTGTTTTTATGCAGCCATATTGCCGTCTCCTGTTTGTTATCATGGTTCTTATTTGCTTTTGCAGCATACAAAGTGACATGGTTGGAACTTTAGTTAAAGTACAGTTGTGTCCTCTTACCATAAATGTAGATGTTCGAGTGTGTTCACTGTTGCAGTCATCACACTTGGGTTATCCTGTCAGAGGTAGCCGTCAGTCGGCCTGAATACCAGAGGCTTAGTATTTCTGTGTCAGTTGCTGTCACTATCGGACTGAATTCAGGTCATCAGGGGTATAAAAACAGGCAGCCGAAGCCATTACATCAGTTTTTCTTGCCCCAAATGTCAGGAGCCCCCAAATAGGGAGATAAGTTATGGTGGAGAAACACCACCAGTAAAAACAAATGCCAGTAGCCCTGTAAGGGGTTTGAAAGAGAGATAGAGAAAGAGAGAGAGAGAGATAGAGATAGAGAGAGACAAGGTGGCTGGAGGGTGGGAAACCAGGACTGCAACAGTGAATAAACTCAAACATCTATATTTATGGTAAGTGTACATAACTGTACTATGTTCTTCATGTTTCACTGTTGCAGTCATCACACTTGGGTTGATTCCCAAATCTGAAGAATGGGTGGAGGCAGTTAAGAAGAATTTGAGCTGGCTAATATGCCCTGCAGGACTGCTGTTGCAAAGCCCGCCCTGGATTTGTAAAAGATAGGCAGGTGGTAATGCTTGGTGAAGGTATGAACAGAACTCCAAGTAACAGCTTCCAGAATGTCCCTGGTAGGGATTCCTCTGAGAAAGGTTGTAGAGGTTGAAGTTGTCCTAGTGGAATGGGTTCTGACCCCCTAAGGGGGTGGTTTCCCATGGTGTTTGTAACAAAAATGGATACAGTGTGCTATCCATTTGGAGATGGTTTGTTTTGATATGGCCTTGCCCTCTGCCCCTGGTGCAAAGCTGACTAGTAACTGGTCAGATTTCCTGAAGGGCTTAGTCCTATCCAGGTAGAATCTGAGCTGTCTGTGCACATCTAAGGAGTGCAGAATCATTTCCCCCTTATTTTGAGGATTAGGGAAAAAGGTGGGCAAATGGATAGATTGGTTGAGAGCCACACAGGAAACCACTTTAGGCATTAAAGTAGGGTTAGTCCTACGAGAGACCCTGTCAGCATGAAAAATAATGAAGGGTTCCATAGCCATAAGTGCTTGTAGCTCAGACACTCTTCAAGCTGAAGTGATGGCCAGAAGCAAAGCCATTTTCCAAGAGAGGAATTTTAACTCTGCTGACACTGCAGGCTGAAAAGGGGGTAGCGTGAGCTTTTCCAACACAAAATTAAGGTCCCATCCAGGGGTGGGGGCTCTTCTTGGTGGCCTTAAGTTGTTAGTCCCTCTCAGGAACTGTTTGATGAGAGGATGAAAGAAGAGATGTGTCTCAGTGCTGTAATCAGCAGAGATGGCAGAGGCATGGCTCTTAATGGAATAGAAGGACAGGCCTCTGTGGAGTAGGTCTGCTAGGTAATCCAGGATGAGAGGTAAGGAGGGCTGGTGCTGGATCCGCTCCATTAGTGTGAATCCAGGAACAGTACCTTTTCCACTTATCAGCATAGGATTTATTTGTTCTGGGTCATCTGGCTTCACGTATGACATCCAGTACCTGCTTGCTTAGGCTGGCCACTGGAGGAGAATTCAAGGAATAAGCCAGGCTGCAAGATTCAGCGTCTGCAATTGTGGATGCAAGATCTGTCCCTCCTGTTGAGTCAGGAGGGTTGGAATCTGAGGTAGGTGCTATGCTGGCACTGGTGACAGACTGCGCAGTAGTGGGTACCAGTGTAGGTGTGGCCAGTCTGGGGCAATCAGGATTGCCCCTGGTCTTTCCTGCCTTATCTTGAGTAATACTCTTGTAAGAAGAGGCAGAGTGAGAAATGCATAGATTGAGAAGTTTGCCCACTGGAAGGATAGGGCATTCACTTTCCAGGTGTTGCTGTAAGGTAACCTGGTGCAGAATTTGCTGGAGCTGATGGTTGTAGGTTGAGGCAAATAGATCGACCTTCGAGGTACCCTATTTATGGGTCAGAAGGCTGAAGGTGTTCTGGTTTAAATGCCACTCATGTGGGTCTAGGAGTTATCTGCTTAAGTTGTCCAACAGAGAGTTTTGTTTACCTGGCAGGAATTGAGCTTGCAGGTGAATATGCATGGCTGAGGCCGTGTTCCACAGGGTCATGGCTAGCCTGCAGAGTGGATAAGAGTGGGTTCCCCCCCTGCTTGTTGATGTACCACATCACTGTGATGTTGCCAGTTTTCATTATAAGGGGCCCTGGTGAAAGTAGGGATCTGAAAGCTGTCAGAGCATGCTAAACAGCTAGCACCCCTTTTTGGTTGATGTGCAAATGAATTTGGTTTGGGCTCCAGTGGCCCTGAATGCACCTGCTGTCCAGATGTGCACTCCAGGCATAGTCTGATGCATCTGTGGTTAGGGTCTGGGCAGCATGAGGTTGTGTAAAGGGAAGTCCCTTGTTGTGGTTGCATCCTGCTGCCCACCAAAGAAACTCTTTCCATAGACAAGGTATTATAGGTATGATAGTTTCCAGGTCCTGAGAATGTTGACACCAAAGACTTTTTAAGTAGCATTGAAGTTTCCTCATATGGAGTCTGGCATATGAAATTAGCAGAATGCAGGAGGCCATGAACCCTAGAGCCTGCAGGATTTTCCTTGTGGATAGCTGGGTTCTGGTGGCCATTTGAATGAAGCAGCCTGTCAGATAGGCTTGTTTTTCTGGAGTAAGGAATGCCATCTGGGATGCTGTGTCCAAGCTTGCTCCCAGGAATACAATTTTTTGACTGGGGACTAGTTTGGATTTCTTTTCATTGATAGGGTACCCCAGGGAGGTTAGAAGGTCATTTACAAATGTCAGGTGCTGCAAAAGCTTTTCCTGACTGTCTGCCTGAATCAGGCAATCATCCAAGTAAGGGTAAATTTGAATATTTTTCTGTCTGCAATAGGCAATCGCTGGAGTCAGGCATTTTGTGAAAACTCTGGGAGCAGTGGATAAGCCAAAGGGAAGTGCAGAGAACTGATAATGCATAGATCCTTCCCTGAATTTCCTGCAGGAGTCACTGATTGGTATGTTCAGATAGGCCTCCTTTAGGTCTAGGGAGGCTAGCCAGGCATCTTTGGTGAACATAGGGAGAAGCTGCTGTAGGGTGAGCATTTTGAATATTGGTACCACCAAGAAGGTGTTTAGAATGGAAAGATCTATGATTTGGCACCAGGTGCCCTCTTTTCTGGGTACCAGGAAAAGTCTGAAATAAAAACCTTGGCCTATCTGTTCTTCAGGAAGAGGATGAATTGCCCTTATGGAGAGCAGGGACTGAACTTGGTTTTGTGCCTCTGTCCACTGGTTTGGAGGAAGGTCTGGGAGCCCTTTTGGGGTTGGCAGCATGTGGAAATAAAATGTGTAACCCTGGGATACTATGTTGAGGACCCATCGGTCATTGGTGATGGAGGTCCAGTTTTTTGCATGGTTGGCAAGTTTTCCTCCTAGGGCCATGAACAATTGGGCAGAGGTGAGGAGTGGAATTGAGATGTCATTGTGAATTCTTTCCATAAGGTGGTGGCTTAGCACTTCCTGTTTTAGAAGTGGAGGTACTCCATTGCTTAGATCTCTGCATACCCTGAGACTGTAATCTGGGGGTGGGGGTCTGTTTTCCATGAGTCTAGTTTAAGATGGCCTTGAGGGGTCTGGAAAGGACCAATGTTTCGAGGGGCAATGCTTACTAAATCTTGGTGGCTGCACTTGCAAAAAACCTTTGATTGTCTGCATAGACTTAGCCTTTTCTTTCATCTTTTTTAAACCTCTTCTGCTTTGGTGCCAAACAGATTGTCCTTGTTTAGAGGAGCGTCCAATAAATTTGATTTGACATGGTCTGGCAAGGTCTGCTCCTTAAGCCAGGCATGCCTTCTAAGTACAGATCCTGTGACTGCTGCCCTGCAAGATGCTTCTATGGCATCAGACCCACATTGCAGGGTATGCTTGCTGACTTGGCTTGCAGAATGCATAAGCTCCTGTAAATCTTTATTTTCTGCACAGTAAAGAAAGGTAGATCATTTTTGCTT
The DNA here is from genome assembly GCF_019279795.1 of Protopterus annectens. Taxonomy (NCBI): domain Eukaryota; kingdom Metazoa; phylum Chordata; order Ceratodontiformes; family Protopteridae; genus Protopterus; species Protopterus annectens. The sequence goes on from NC_056737.1 coordinate 1,978,681,794, forward strand.
AATAAGTTCCATAGTATGTTGCTGGTATTTCAGCATGTGGAACTGACAATTCAATGCTCTAATGGTGAAAGTTGCAGAGGTGTATACTTTTTTACCCCATCTGTTTAAAGCCTGTCCAAAGGGGTGGGATTCTTATCTGTAGTAGCTTTTATTCCTTTAGGTCCTTGGGAGATGACCTCTGGGTCAGCAGTAGGATTTTGAAGAGAAATTTGTGAGCGTTAGGGACTCTATAGTACCTGTCAGGTTTCGTTGGAGCTAGGGGTAAAGTATCAGCAGTTAGACTGGATTCCATAAAGACATCATCCACAACATCCAGAACAGGAGGGATAGCTAAGGGTCTGTGCTGTGGTAAGTCTAAAAATTCCCTAAGCCTCTTTTTGGACTTAGGATAATCCTGGCATTTCCAATGGAAATGCTCTCTCAATGTACGTAGGGTTTCACCAAAAAGAAAATCCTCTGGAGGGGAGGCTGAAGGAATGGATTCTTCTGCATCTGAATCCTCATAGGCAGATAAGGGCATGTCTTCATATTCAGAAACCTCAGAGTCATTGGACTCTTGGTCAGATAAAGCTGCTGGAGATAAGTCTTTTTCTTTTAGCAGGGGAAGGCTAGCTTCCCCCTAATCAGCATGATCAGGTCTTCTGCCATTTTAAGCATCTGAGATTGTGGCAAGGAAGCAGGCACTTGAGTTTGGGTTTTCAGTTTTTTAGGTGTAGCTCATA
>NC_056737.1:1978690015-1978802515 GCF_019279795.1 Protopterus annectens
GGTGGGCAATGTAGAAGGTCTTCCTAACTACTTTGGCAACGTGAGTGTCAAGCGAAGGTTACTGTCAACCTGGGTCCCCAGATCCCTGATAACCTCTTCTGTGCTTAGTGGATTGCCACCTATATAGTAGCTAGGGGTAACCTTGTTTTTCCCGAAGGGTATGACTATGCATTTTTTGGTGTTTAACTTTAGGCCATGGCTCTGGCACCAGTTATCCGTTTCTATGAGACCCTTCTGAAGGATATCTGTGTCTGATGTGTTTTCAACTATGGCGCCCAGTTTGCAGTCATCTGCAAACTTTGTCAGCCATAATCCTCCTGTGTTTGCCTGTACTTCTGAAAAGTAGATGCCGAACAAGAGTGGGCCCAGGACTGAGCCCTGTGGGACACCACGTTTGACAGGCTTGGAGTCTGACATGGCGCCAGCAACTCTGACCCTGTGGGTTCTGTCACTTAGCCAGTTTGCAACCCATCTTGTGACGTATGGGTTTACATTTAAGCTGGTGAGTTTTTCAATGATACCCAAGTGGGGTATTGTGTTGAAAGCCTTTGCCAGGTCAAGGTAGGCTGTGTGGACTGCCTTGCCCTCATCAATGGCCTTGGTGACTGTTTTGAAAAAGTCAACCAAGTTTAAAAGGCATGATCTGCCCTTGACAAAGCCAAACTGGGTTGGATCCAATGTCTGTAAGTGCCCTATGTCTTTATTTATGAGTTCCATTATGATCCTCTCCGTAGCTTTGCAGACCAGGCTTGTCAAGATAATGGGACGGTAATTTCCAGGGTCGGTGGAGGCACCATCTTTGTGAAGTGGGACCACAGTTGCCGTACGCCACTCCTTGGGTACGTATCCTGAGGTGAGGCTAAGATTAAACAGCTGTCCTAACTGCGGGTTTAATTCCTCATTGAGTTCGTGGAGCACACAACCGGGGACACCATCTGGTCCCATGGATGCTGTGTTTTTCGCCTTGGAGAGAGCAGTTCTCACCTGAGCATTTGAGATGTTTGGGGGGCTACAATCCTCTGGTATAGGTATCTCCCCTTTAGGGGGGAGGGGGGGGATTTGCACTGAACCTGTCAGCCAGTATGTTGGCAATGTCTGTAGGTTCAGTGATTTTTACTTCATTTTGAACTAATTCTGAGCATATCTGGGAGTTTCCTCCCAGGTTTCTAACATAGCTAAAAAAGGTCTTATGATTGTCTTTTGAGTCCTTAGCGACTTTTCTCTCAAAATTTGCCTTGGAAGATTTTATGAGAGATCTTAGTTTTTTACTTATAATGATTAAGGGTGTCTTCCCTTTTAAGGATTTTGCTCTATCTTGTAGTAGCTTTTTCCTTTTGTTGTAGAGCTTGTTTATGGCTGGGGTCCACCAGACTGGACGCTTGCCTTTGGTACAAAGAGTCTTTGTTTTGTTTGTGATTGCCTGATCCATGCAGTCCTGGAGGTGCTGGTAGAAGGCATTTGTAAGTGATTCAGCGGCTTGAGTAATGGTTTCCGCTGGCTCGGGGGCCTTGAAAGAGTTAAAATTATCTTTATAAGACCCAGTCAGATCGCATTTCTATACTTTCAGATACTATATGACATACTTCTGATGAAATCAAGTTAACTCACATTTCAACACTTGCAATTTCTATACCATTTTAAGGCACATTTGATGTTTAGGCTTTCATTAAGACCTGGGCTGTCATCGGCTCTAAGTTCGATCTACCATATCTGCTCTAAGTTGATACCTAAGGACGAAGATGTATTGCTAATGGTTACTGTAAGTCTGGGATTATGTTTTAATGTTGAAACTTTCACATATACTGAAAGTTTCATCATTAGGGTTGAGAGAGAGAGAGTGTGTGTGCGTGTCAGTGTTTGCTTGTTAGGGTTAGCGAAAGGGTTCAAGAAGGGTATATATTAAGTCTGGTGTATATATACCAATGTGTGCTGAAAGTACTCTTTAGAGTTAGTGTTATACAAAGCATTTTAATAAGGTAAAGTGTAGTGTTGGATTGGGGAAAGGACGGGGTCAGGGTTACCACTCATTAGTTTGTGTATGTATGTATTTGTGTATGTATATATATATATATATATATATATATATATATATATATATATATATATATATGTGTGTGTGTGTGTGTGTGTGTAGCAAAAATATTGTAAGGTTTTTTTATGTTTTCATGTACCATGGCGCTCATCATATTTACAATGGGTCAAGAGTTGCTAAGTTTGGTTTTGCTGTAAGACCATGGATGGATCTTTTAGAAAAAATTATATTAAAAATAATTCTCATAAAAGTGTAAGATGTAGCTATACCTTGCCTTTTTCTGTGAAGATTGGTCCAAGTACATTTTTTAACTGACTGTTGTGCATCTTCCTGGAGCTATTCTGTATAAAATATTAAACTGTTTCAAACATCTAGCTCTTTAAATACCTGAATTAACGTCATTGCACAGTAAACCTTTTGTAGAATGTTTCTGTAGTTAAGAGACCACAAAAAATGTCCCATTCCTTTGTTTAATTTCTACAAATATGAACTCACACGTATATATATATATATATATATATATATATATATATATATATATATATATGTGTGTTAAATATTGTGGTAGGATATGAGTTTGTTGTTAAGTCAGAGATCAGTATCACTACAGTCTCTGTGGTTCACAGATACTACTCACTTTGGCAACAGGTAAGTGTCTTGGAACTTTCGTAAAGGACATAGCAAAATCAGGGGCATTCTGTAAAATTAGGTGCATTTGACAGATATAGGGGCATGTGTATGCATGTGGTTTTGTGTGTGTGTGTGTGTGTGTGTGTGTGTGTGTGTGTGTGTGTGTGTGTGTGTGTGTGTGTGTGTCTGTGTGCTTGTGTTTATGAATATGTACATGTGTGTGGGAGATTGATGGGGGCACCTATGCCAACATAATGCTTGGGCCACTAGTGGTAATTACTGCTAAAACATGCTGTTTAGCACTGGTGTTAATCAACCCCAATTCAGAGACATGCACATTAGTTGATAATGAGGTCTTCCTCAATGCTGCTAAACATGCCTGTCTCTGAACTGTATTCCTGTTGTTCATGTAAAATTAACCTTATGGTTCATGCAGTTTATATAAGCAAAGGAGTTTTTTTGCTTTGAGTTTCAGTTATTGTATGAAATAAATGACAATGATCTATGACTGCTTTGTCCTTTTTCAGCTGAACAAAACAGTTTTCAAAAAGTGCCAAAGTATGTGGCTATCAAAGAACACAGGATAGTGTTTAACAATGGACTTAATGCAAGATAATACAGCTGATGACACAGTAGATCCTACACTCACGAAAATCACAAACTTGTACAAAACAGAACAAGGATAGCGGGCTTATAAAACTGACTCTTTTATTTTGGTAAGCGCTTTCACTGGCAGTAATCCGCCAGCTTCTTCAGACCATCAAACCTAGTTTAAAATACACTTTCAAACACGCAACCTTTACTTTTATACATGATGTTAAATTAATTAAGCAATCAATCAATTGATTAAGTATACAACAATCAATTATTTAAACTGCTATAACCAAATACTTAAACTGCTGAACCAAGACTTTTAATTATAATAGATTTTCATACCCCTTTATACCTAGGCATTAGATTTTCCACTAGCCTAAGGCTCTTATTGTTATTAAAATACCAGCCACCACATAAAGTGGACTCTAAAGGCTCTTAAAAACTAAAAAAAAAAAAAAAAATATATATATATATATATATATATATATATATATATATATATATATACACATATATCCGCCTAAAAGCAGTATTAAAAATAAAATGTATATTTATGTATAAAACTACTCGATCGATTCAAATTGCACTATAATTTTGTTATTTTTATCTACTTAAAGCTTTTATTTTTAGAAGGCTTTTTATACACACGTATTAATTTAAACCAGGCATAATATATGCCATGGTATGAATCTGCCATTCCAATTCTGCCTCCTCTAATCTAAGTTGCCATGGCCCTCCTCTAATATTTTGATCCACCTTTTGCAGAACAACAAAACTAAAATTATGGTCTGGATAATCCATGACATGCCTTGCTAAAGCGTTAGTGCTAATCTGCATGCCTATGCTATATTGGTGCTCATATATTCTTTGTTTGAGCCTCCGCTCTGTTTTACCAATATAATAAGCTTCACACTGGTTGCAGATTGCCCCATACACAACCCCTTGAGAATCACAAGAGTACTTGCCCCAAATCTGATATGTCTTTTCTCTAATGGTGAACTTATTAGTAACCTTTACATGTTTACATTGGGCACATCTCCCACATTTAAACATTCCAGTTGGGCCTCTGGAAACCTTTTTTGGTCTCTCCACTAAGCTTTTCAAATTGGGGCCTCTTCTGTATGTTACAGATAAATTTGTGCCCAACTTCTCCGCCACCTCGTTATCCTGTTGTATTATAGCCCAATTCTTACACATTACCTCTCTAATTCTTCCTGCATCAACAGAATAAGTTGTTAAAAAACTAGCAACATTCAGATCTTTTACATTTGTTAAGGCACTATTATCTATTTGCCCCCCCTAAAGGAGTTCCAAACATTCCCTTGTCCTGTACCAAGGGTTGAAAATGCCCTATTAATCTTTTATTACAAACCTCTTCCATTACTTGATCAATAAGGGGAAGAGGATATGCTCTTTTCAAAAACATTTTCTTAAGGAGATCACACTCCTCTAGAAAGTCTTCAAAACTGGACACCATCCTTGCTGCTCTTACTGCCTGTCCCTTTACCATGGCCTGTCCCTTTACCACGGCTCTCTTCTGGTGGAAGGGATGGCAGCTTGTAAAATGTAAGAACATATTAGAATACGTGGGCTTATGATGAATGATAGTCCTAAATTCCCCCTTTTTAAAGTCCTTACTAAGGTGGATGTCCAAAAAGTTGATCTCATTTACGCCCACTTGGTATGTAAACTCCAGAAATGAAGTAGATAAGGCAAGCTCAGATATAAACCCTTCAATTGGGTCTACCGGCCCCTTCCACAAAAAGAACATGTCGTCTTGGTATCTTGTAAACCAAGCCACATGTTCCTTATATGTTGTACAATTAAACAAAAACGACGTTTCCCAATGGGCCAGAACACTATTGGCAAAGCTGCTCCCATAAGGGGAGCCCATTGCAATGCCACTTTTTTGGAGGAACAATTTATCCGTAAATATAATATAGTTATTCTCCAAAACTATTTCAAGTAGGACTTCTATTAGATTGATTTGCTGATGTTCCATCCCTCTAGTGTAAAGAAATTCCCTAACCCATTCAATCCCTATTTTGTGCGGAATGGATGTGTAGAGATCCTTAATGTCAACTGTTAGAAAGATATAATGCTCGTTAAACTGTAATGTATTAATATTTGCCAGAAATTGCCAAGAATCTTGGCATACTTGTGTCTCTAGTTTAACAAAAGGTTTTAATCTACAGTCAACAAACTTAGCACAAACTTAAGTTATCGAACCCCTACCATCCACTATAGGCCTGAAGGGTGGACTAGTGACATTCTTATGTATTTTGGGAGCTCCAAATAATGTAGGAACTACTGGGGCTGGCATAGTCAAATAGTGATATGTGTCCACGTCAATACTTCCTTCAAGAAAAAGATCGCTCAACATATTATTAATTTTGTTGTACGCTCCATTCTTGGTACAACAGTTTAAGCATTTGGTTATAGCAATTTAAATAATTGATTGTTGTGTACTTAATCAATTGATTGATTGTTTAATTAATTTAACATCATGTATAAAAGTAAAGGTTGTGTGTTTGAAAGTGTATTTTAAACTAGGTTTGATGATCTGAAGAAGCTGGCGGATTATTGCCAGTGAAAACGCTTACCAAAATAAGAGTCATTTTATAAGCCCGCTCTCCTTGTTCTGTTTTGATGGCACAGTAGATGACTAATGAAAGCATTTGGATTGTAAATGTGTAAGCAATCAACATTGTGTGCATATACTTTTATGTGTGTATACATATATATGTATACATATTTAATTCTCAGAAGAGTTGGCATTATTGTTTATCATTATTCTGTTATTAGTTTTCTCTGTTTGTAAGGTTTTGACATGATATACTGTTTCTTCCTTCTTTTTACAATATAATAAGGCATATTCATTGTAACCTACAATTTATTTATTTATGTTTTTAATATATTATAACATATTTTAAAACATTTATATTTATTCTAACTTTTATACAGTTGTTTCATAGTTTTTGATTTTAATGACTGTATTTATAGTTCTCCGTATAGAAAACTGTTAACTTATACACACTAGAAAACTGTGTATATTACTTTTAGAAGGTGATGAAGGAAATGTGCATACCAATTAATTCATTGACCAGCCCTCTAGTTAATGTATAAATTGATGTGTTTTGTGGTTCTAATCTATCTCTGAAGAAGTCTCCGAAGGGAGACGAAAGCGCTTAGAGTTTATTTGTGTGGTGTGAAAATAAATCATTTATCAATATTTTCGCTGGTGGATTCTACCTTTCTGGACTTGTGTGGGAGGACGACTTTTATTGTTCTTGGAACAGGTTTTTTTGCAATTTGTTGTGACATTTTTCGTGTTTTGTAGTTACTAGTCACTCTTTGGGAGGTACCTGGTCCTTGAACGAGGATATCCTGCCATGGATACCAGTAGTTTATTGTCCGAATTAATTAAGGTTATACAAACGCACTTGCAGGCAGAGGCTATACCTTTAAGCACAGCCAGCGAGATTCCATGCGCGCAAAGCAGCCCGAGAGTACCAGACGCAGAATTGATGATGTCAGACGCCAGAAAAGAGCAGCGCAGTGAGGAGAATGGGCTGTTGAACACTAACACAAGAAACATTGCAGTTTTGAGGTCCAATTTGGGACAGGATATACAACAAAAAGCAGTTCCACTAGCAGAAACTTATAAGGACATAGATTTTGGAACTTGGCTTAATTGTTCATTCCACAATACGAACAAAAAAGGGAGAAGAAAGGAAAACCAGGAGGTTCCGACTTTTAAGGACAATTGTAAGACATTTAAAATATTGTTACAGAAATATAAGGCTTGGGCAGTTGAAAATAGTTATTTTGAGAAATGTTTAAAAGAAAAAATTGTGCCCAAAGGTCTTAGATTGAACAAATATCCTAATAATGCGAAGTATGATAATAAGTTCTTTAAAACTGTTACTGGTATTTTAAATGACTGTGGGCTGGCCATTTTAAGGGAGATGATTAAACACAATAACGTGAATATGGAAAATACTAAAAAAGAGATTGATAATTTTTATTTGATTATCAGCACTGATGTTTTATTTTCAGTAGAAGAGTATAAAAACATATATTACAGAGTACTACAGGATGTTGATTATTATACAAATACTAACATGAATAGAAAGCTCTCTAAAATAGAAAGAGACTTAAACGAGTATGAATTGAATTTAGCATATTACTGCGATAGGAGAACAGATTCAGATTACAAAAAGAAAAATCCTTACTCTGTTAACAAGTACAATAATTATAAATATCAGAGGAATTATGAAATTAGGGGTGAAAAACAGTTTTATAATGAATTAGAAGCTACCGGTACTACTGATTATCAAAGATATGAAAGCAAAGAGAATAGGTTCAACAGGGGGGATGCTATCCCTTTAGAAATAGATGAACTAAGGAGATCAGAAAGAATAAGAAACCGGAATGTACAACCTACATATGCACAGATAGCGGAAAACAACAATCGGTACATAGGGAGACCACAACGTTAGCTATTACTGGAGCTTTATGTAATGTGGAAGAGACAGTAATTGGGGGACAGGAGAGTACTAACCAGGAGACTAATGGTAATAATATTATCAATTCTTTTAATAATTTTAATATATTTAACTATACAGACATTCTTATTAATGAAGACTATTTTAATTTATTTATAAAAGGTTTTAGTTTTGTACCTAGTAATATGCCACTTTTGGACAATATTTTATTAGACATTAAGTTATATACACGGAAATTAAATTTTATTCATAACTTCAAGGATAAAAAATATGAAGACAACAGTGGCAGTATAATGAAATTAAAAAGATCTAGTACTTATAACCCACCACTGCAGAAAGAATTATTTAATTTTGAAAAATGTGTTATGAAGAATATTAGGTATTTATATAATAAAAATCGAAAAGACATTAATATGGGAATGACAAGCAATCTAACATCTACTGAATTTAAAATATTAAATGAGTTTAGTAGAAATGACAAAATTAGAGTGATGAAGCCAGATAAGGGTGGGGGGGTGGTACTAATGGATAAATGGAAATATAATAGGAAAATGCTGGATATTTTAGACAAGGAGAACCAATATGAGATTGTATCAAAAAATGAGATTAATATTTCGTACAAGAAAATTGACCTTATAATGGAGGATAATCTCCTTCAAGGTTTGATTGAAAGAGACTTGTACAATTTTTTAAAGGTTCCTAAACCAGTAATACCTATTATTTTTGGAATTCCAAAGGTGCATAAATCAATTGTAGATCCCCCTATGCGGCCAATTGTGTCTTCCCAGGGCTCAAAAACCCAACCTTTAGCTATATATGTTGATTACAAACTCAAGCATATTCTTAAAAATTTTGAGCATATTCTTATTGATTCATGGGATTTTTTAAAGAAAATAGTGAATTGTCCATATGATGATGAGTACATATTCCTAACAGTCGATGTCAAAGATTGATTTGTTTTCAGTTATTCCCCAGGACGAGGGGTTAAAATGGTTTGAGGAGATTATAACAGGAATGGATAGTCTTATAAACGAAGAATACAGAGTGATTCTTGAAAATACGGAACTTGTTTTAAAATACAACTATCTATACTTTCAGGGGGAGTATTACCATCAAAAGGAATGTGTGGCCATGGGGTCAGCTTGCACACCAATATACGTTAACATTGTTATGCTGTATTGGGAGCTGAATTTTATTTTTTTCTTCCATACACAAAAACCATATTATAAAATATTTTAGGTTTTTGGATGACATTTTTATTGTATGGGAGGGATCAGAGAATACAATAGATGAAATTATAAGATATATAAGTCATACTACTAACTTTCTAGAATTTACTTTTAAAATTGGGAAGGATGTTATCCATTTTTTAGATGTTCAACTAGAAAAAGATTATCACAATGGTTGTTATAAATCTAATATTTACCGTAAAAAACATTTTTCTAATGCCTACCTACATTATAGTAGTGATCACCCCCAGTTCTTAAAAAAGAATATTGTCAAAGGGCAAATGATTAGAATGGCAAGAATGATTTCAAGTGACAGTGATTTTATCATAGAAATTAGAAATGTAGAACAGATGTTTCAGGAGAGAGGTTATCCATCAAGAATTCTTGATAATATAACAGAGTATGTTCTTAAAGGTAGAAATGAAAATAGATATGTACCATTCCTTGCTATAAAAAAGAAGGGTTTAGCGGATGTATTGGAAGAAAATGGTATTTCTAAAACTAATGATATACAAATAAATGGACAGGAGATTAATAAGAATAGTAATATAAATGATGGTCTACCCTTCCTTACATTAACTTACCACAAAGGTATGGGGTGGTTGAGAAAATGTATAGATGAGACATGGGGGATGTTTGGTGAAATGTATGGTAAAACAAATATATTTCAGAAGAACATAAAATATAGCTATAGGAGGAATAGGAATATAAAGAACATCCTGGAATATTACAAGACCAATAAAACTAGTACAACTATAGGTGCAAATAGAAAACGTGGAACTTTCAAATGTGGATGGTGTACTCAGTGTTCTTTTATTGCAGAACAAAAGGATTTGGCATTACCAGGTATAGGAATTACTTTGAAAGCTAAAAATGATAGTAGCTGCTATACTCAGGGTGTGGTTTATTTGGCCTTTTGTAAGGCATGTTCAAAATATTATGTGGGTAAAACTGAGAGACATTTTAGATCCAGGATATACGAACATGTAAGGGACATCAATAAGCAAAATGTGAATAATGCATTATATAGGCATTTGATGAACTGCAAGGAGGCTAATTTCAAATTCTGGGTATTAGAAGAAGTTGGACACCCGGACAGAGGTGGTCATTGGGAAACAAAGTTAGAATATAAGGAAATGATGTGGCAATTGCGTTTGGATGCAAGTGGAGGGAAAGGCCTTAATGACCACATATCTATTTCTCCTGTTTTAAAAATCTTTGCTGCTGACCCTAAGAGGGCTGTTAAAAGTTAGGAATATACTTATTATTTTTAATGAAGATATATACACATGTATAAATATATAAAAGTGCACATTTTTAGAAAGGTGGATATATTACATTATATTACATTATTAAATTATTAAATTATTATTATTAAACAAATATAAAGTTTTATCAAGAATTTATTTATTTATATATATTTTTTATACGCTTTTTATGGTCTATACAGATGTGTATTAATTTATTTTATTGATATTTATTGATATTCACATTTATGGATGTATGCATACAAATATACATATGTGTACATATACTTTTATGTGTGTATACATATATTTATATATACATATTTAATTCTCAGAAGAGTTGGCATTATTGTTTATCATTATTCTCTTATTAGTTTTCTCTGTTTTTACGGTTTTGACATGATATACTGTTTCTTCCTTCTTTTTACAATATAATAAGGCATATTCATTGTAACCTACAATTTATTTATTTATGTTTTTAATATATTGTAACATATTTTAAAACATTTATATTTATTCTAACTTTTATACAGTTGTTTCATAGTTTTTGATTTTAATGACTGTATTTATAGTTCTCCGTATAGAAAACTGTTAATTTACACACAATAGAAAACTGTGTATTTTACTTTTAGAAGGAAATGAAGGAAATGTGCATACCAATTAATTCATTGACCAGCCCTCTAGTTAATGTATAAATTGATGTATTTTGTGGTTCTAATCTATCTCTGAAGAAGTCTCCAAAGGGAGACGAAAGCGCTTAGAGTTTATTTGTGTGGTGTGAAAATAAATCATTTATCAATATTTTCGCTGGTGGATTCTACCTTTCTGGACTTGTGTGGGAGGATGACCTTTATTGTTCTTGGAACAGGTTTTTTTGCAATTTGTTGTGACATTTTTTGTGTTTTGTGGTTACTAGTCGCTTTTTGGGAGGTACCTGGTCCTTGAACGAGGATATCCTGCCATGGATACCAGCAGTTTATTGTCTGAATTAATTAAGGTTATACAAACGCACTTGCAGGCAGAGGCTATACCTTTAAGCACAGCCAGCGAGATTCCATGCACACAAAGCAGCCCGAGAGTACCAGACGCAGAATTGATGACATCAGATGCCAGAAAAGAGTGGCGCAGTGAGGAGAATGGGTTGTTGAACGCTAACACAAGGAACATTGCAGTTTTGAGGTCCAATTTGGGACAGGATATACAACAAAAAGCGGTTCCACTAGCAGAAACTTATAAGGACATAGATTTTGGAACTTGGCTTAATCTTTCATTCCACAATAGGAACAAAAAAGGGAGAAGAAAAGAGAACCAGGAGGTTCCGACTTTTAAGGACAATTGTAAGACATTTAAAATATTGTTACAGAAATATAAGGCCTGGGCAGTTGAAAATAGTTATTTTGAGAAATGTTTAAAAGAAAAAATTGTGCCCAAAGGTCTTAGATTGAACAAATATCCTAATAATGCGAAGTATGATAATAAGTTCTTTAAAACTGTTACTGGTATTTTAAATGATTGTGGGCTGGCCATTTTAAGGGAGATGATTAAACACAATAACGTGAATATGGAAAATACTAAAAAAGAGATTGATAATTTGTATTTGATTATCAGCACAGATGTTTTATTTTCAGTAGAAGAGTATAAAAACATATATTACAGAGTACTACAGGATGTTGATTATTATACAAATACTAACATGAATAGAAAGCTCTCTAAAATAGAAAGAGACTTAAACGAGTATGAATTGAATTTAGCATATTACTGCGATAGAAGAACAGATTCAGATTACAAAAAGAAAAATCCTTACTCTGTTAACAAGTACAATAATTATAAATATCAGAGGAATTATGAAATTATGGGTGAAAAACAGTTTTATAATGAATTAGAAGCTACCGGTACTACTGATTATCAAAGATATGAAAGCAATGAGAATAGGTTCAACAGGGGGGATGCTATCCCTTTAGAAATAGACGAACCAAGGAGATCAGAAAGAATAAGAAACCGGAATGTGCAACCTACATATGCACAGATAGCGGAAAACAACAATCGGTACATTGGGAGACCGCAACGTTAGCTATTACTGGAGCTTTATGTAATGTGGAAGAGACAGTACTTGGGGGACAGGAGAGTACTAACCAGGAGACTAATGGTAATTATATTATCAATTCTTTTAATAATTTTAATATATTTAACTATACAGATATTCAGATTAATGAAGACTATTTTAATTTATTTATAAAAGGTTTTAGTTTTGTACCTAGTAATATGCCACTTTTGGACAATATTTTATTAGACATTAAGTTATATACACGGAAATTAAATTTTATTCATAACTTCAAGGAAAAAACATATGAAGACAACAGTCGCAGTATAATGAAATTAAAAAGATCTAGTACTTATAACCCACCACTGCAGAAAGAATTATTTAATTTTGAAAAATGTGTTATGAAGAATATTAGGTATTTATATAATAAAAATCGAAAAGACAATATGGGAATGACAAGCAATCTAACATCTACTGAATTTAAAATATTAAATGAGTTTAGTAGAAATGACAAAGTTAGAGTTATGAAGCCAGATAAGGGTGGGGGGGTGGTACTAATGGATAAATGGGAATATAATAGGAAAATGCTGGATATTTTAGACAAGGAGAACCAATATGAGATTGTATCAAAAAATGAGATTAATATTTCGTACAAGAAAATTGACCTTATAATGGAGGATAATCTCCTTCAAGGTTTGATTGAAAGAGACTTGTACAATTTTTTAAAGGTTCCTAAACCAGTAATACCTATTATTTTTGGAATTCCAAAGGTGCATAAATCAATTGTAGATCCCCCTATGTGGCCAATTGTGTCTTCCCAGGGCTCAAAAACCCAACCTTTAGCTATATATGTTGATTACAAACTCAAGCATATTCTTAAAAAATTTGAACATATTCTTATTGATTCATTGGATTTTTTAAAGAAAATAGTGAATTGTCCATATGATGATGAGTACATATTCCTAACAGTCGATGTCAAAGATTTGTTTTCAGTTATTCCCCAGGACAAGGGGTTAAAATGGTTTGAGGAGATTATAACAGGAATGGATAGTCTTACAAACGATGAATACAGAGTGATTCTTGAAAATATCGAACTTGTTTTAAAATACAACTATCTATACTTTCAGGGGGAGTATTACCATCAAAAGGAAGGTGTGGCCACGGGGTCAGCTTGCACACCAATATACGTTAACATTGTTATGTTGTATTGGGAGCTGAATTTTATTTTTTCTTCCATACACAAAAACCATATTATAAAATATTTTAGGTTTTTGGATGACATTTTTATTGTATGTTATATAAGTCATACTACTAACTTTCTAGAATTTACTTTTAAAATTGGGAAGGATGTTATCCATTTTTTAGATGTTCAGCTAGAAAAAGATTATCACAATGGTTGTTATAAATCTAATATTTACTGTAAAAAACATTTTTCTAATGCCTACTTACATTATAGTAGTGATCACTCCCAGTTCTTAAAAAAGAATATTGTCAAAGGGAAAATGATTAGAATGGCAAGAATGATTTCAAGTGACAGTGATTTTATCATAGAAATTAGAAATGTAGAACAGATGTTTCAGGAGAGAGGTTATCCATCAAGAATTCTTGATAATATAACAGAGTATGTTCTTAAAGGTAGAAATAAAAATAGATATGTACCACTCCTTGCTATAAAAAAGAAGGGTTTAGCGGATGTATTGGAAGAAAATGGTATTTCTAAAACTAATGATATACAAATAAATGGACAGGAGATTAATAAGAATAGTAATATAAATGATGGTCTACCCTTCCTTACATTAACTTACCACAAAGGTATGGGGTGGTTGAGAAAATGTATAGATGAGACATGGGGGATGTTTGGTGAAATGTATGGTAAAACAAATACATTTCAGAAGAACATAAAATATAGCTATAGGAGGAATAGGAATATAAAGACCATCCTGGAATATTACAAGACCAATAAAACTAGTACAACTATAGGTGCAAATAGAAAACGTGGAACTTTCAAATGTGGATGGTGTGCTCAGTGTTCTTTTATTGCAGAACAAAAGGATTTGGCATTACCAAGTATAGGAATTACTTTGAAAGCTAAAAATGATAGTAGCTGCTATACTCAGGGTGTGGTTTATTTGGCCTTTTGTAAGGCATGTTCAAAATATTATGTGGGTAAAACTGATAGACATTTTAGATCCAGGATATACAAACATGTAAGGGACATCAATAAGCAAAATGTGAATAATGCATTATATAGGCATTTGATGAACTGCAAGGAGGCTAATTTCAAATTCTGGGTATTAGAAGAAGTTGGACATCCGGACAGAGGTGGTCATTGGGAAACAAAGTTAGAATATAAGGAAATGATGTGGCAATTGCGTTTGGATGCAAGTGGAGGGAAAGGTCTTAATGACCACATATCTATTTCTCCTGTTTTAAAAATCTTTGCTGCTGACCCTAAGAGGGCTGTTAAAAGTTAGGAATATACTTATTATTTTTAATGAAGATATATACACATGTATAAATATATAAAAGTGCACATTTTTAGAAAGGTGGATATATTACATTATATTACATTATTAAATTATTAAATTATTATTATTAAACAAATATAAAGTTTTATCAAGAATTTATTTATTTATATATATTTTTATACGCTTTTTATGGTCTATACAGATGTGTATTAATTTATTTTATTGATATTTATTGATATTCACATTTATGGATGTATGCATACAAATATACATATGTACACATATGTGTACACATACTTTTATGTGTGTATACATATATTTATATATACATATTTAATTCTCAGAAGAGTTGGCATTATTGTTTATCATTATTCTGTTATTAGTTTTCTCTGTTTTTACGGTTTTGACATGATATACTGTTTCTTCCTTCTTTTTACAATATAATAAGGCATATTAATTGTAACCTACAATTTATTTATTTATGTTTTTAATATATTGTAACATATTTTAAAACATTTATATTTATTCTAACTTTTATACAGTTGTTTCATAGTTTTTGATTTTAATGACTGTATTTATAGTTCTCCGTATAGAAAACTGTTAATTTACACACAATAGAAAACTGTGTATTTTACTTTTAGAAGGTGATGAAGGAAATGTGCATACCAATTAATTCATTGACCAGCCCTCTAGTTAATGTATAAATCGATGTGTTTTGTGGTTCTAATCTATCTCTGAAGAAGTCTCCGAAGGGAGACGAAAGCGCTTAGAGTTTATTTGTGTGGTGTGAAAATAAGTCATTTATCAATATTTTCGCTGGTGGATTCTACCTTTCTGGACTTGTGTGGGAGGACGACCTTTATAGTTCTTGGAACAGGTTTTTTTGCAATTTGTTGTGACATTTTTCGTGTTTAGTGGTTACTATTGTGTAGAAAGAAGCATTAGTTAAAGTAACCCACAATGATCTGTGACCGGAAAACTATCATTTTTTTATAACTATGGAATACCTTGGCTTGTTTTCATTATACTAGAAAAAACATACAATTTATGCAAAACAAACACATTTTGTGTGCTGGGTAGATTAGACTAGAAGGATAGAAATAGCAGGAATCGTATGCAATAATACTGACTGTACAATTGCCATATTTTTTCAGAATTACATTTTAAAGCATCAGCACTCCCGAATTTGCTACTTGAATGCTTTATTTTGTCTTGTTTGAAGTGCACACAGCCAGTCAGTAGAAAGGGGAGTAAAAGTGTTTTGAATTCCTAAGAATGCAATGTCTCAGTGCTACTGGTGCTGCTTCTGTAGCTTCCTTTTTAATGATCTCCTCCAGTCCACTGAGCTATAGAAAGGTGAGAAATTGTCGCCTGAACCCAGTACCTAGCAACATGAAATATTACTAACATCATCAGTTCAACTATTATCAAGGTGCAGTCCTGAGTGTAGCACCAACAATTGTTAGTTGTGATTGGCTACAATTGCGCTGGAAATATACTCCCCCCATGCCTTAGTCCAAGCGAATTTGTAAATTATTGCCCATATATAGTGGATGAGCAGTTCAAGGTGAATTGCAGGTTTATTATAGTCAAAGTCAAAGTAAGTGTTCTTGCCATTCAGAAATCACGCAAGTGCAAAAACTGAACGAAATTCCGTATCTCCAAACTCAGTGTGCAGACAACATATATACTATTTATAGATTTGATATATAATCTTAAAGGTGGATTCCAGGTTTATTATATATTTGGTACACAATCTTAAAAGTAAAGAAGCCATGTGCTATGCAGTTTAAAGTATACATATTTACAGGAGCTACTGATGGAGCTAAATTGCATTCTGATATCCTTGTTGGCAGCTTACATCTGTTCAATAATTGCTTTCTGTTGAAAGTCTGAGGATCGTAATTGTAATGCTGAAAATAATCAGACAAAAAGTCCAAATATCATAAAAGTTCAAAGTGTGATGGATTGTTTTCTGTCATAACCCTCTAATTGTGTTAATAGTATTAATAGGTTAAGAGAAAACATATATTCACATATTCAAAACAACTTTATAGAGCTTGTTTAAACTTACATTGGCACTAGGCTTTTATGCTTCTTACAGGATGTCAAAGCTAAGGGAATCGCATGTGATTTGTGAGTTCTGAACTTGTTTGTGGAAGACAGCATTTCAGATAAATTCATGAATGAGTAGAAAAAATTAATAACAATAAGAGAGTGTCCTATTTAATGCACAATGCCATACAATCAATAAAGATATCTGAGAAAGTTACAATGGCATATACTGATCTAAAACAAATGTGCCCAAAGAAAATTAGGATTCCAAAATGTCCAACTTGTTAACTACATTTGATGCAAAAATTAAATTGCTTAAAAATGTAAAATGAAAAAAAAAGTACATTTTTTTTGCTTCCAATAACTCTTGTTTTAATATAGAGGCTAAGCAGTCACATGTAGCTGGTCAGAAAATCAAAACAAAACATGATTGCTATTTATAATGAAAATAGAACCAGTAAGAATGTAAAACATTTTATATGTGCAGGAAGAATATTGTCTCAGTAAAGGTTAGCACAGACACATTTATAGTCTTTAGTAAAAAACAACAAGGTGACTACACAGCAGAAAGGAATGAATCAGCAAAATGCTTTGGTAATGCCATGAGAAATATTGGATAGAAGTGCTTGCCCAAGGTCAGTTGAGATGGGGCAGCTGGCAATGCAATCAAAATAGGAATTACAAGAGGACATTTCACTCCAAGAATAAAACATGCTAAAAATCCTTTATAAAATCTTCATCCTTTCTGCAAGGACTATAAAAAAATGAAGAAACACTTGCCTTGAATAAGAGTTGATCATTTGTCCCCAAAAGACATATAAGGTTTAAGGTTTTACTGTCTTAGGATTTTCATTAATTCAGTCTCTTATTATGTAATTCTTTGGTTTTATCCCATATCAGTATATTCAATAACATTTGCATAAGCTTTTGGCCCCTTGATCATTTGTACAGCAGCACTCTAAAATTCTTAATTTGCTGACAAAATACTAAATAAAGGTCTGAAAAAGACTGGGATTTCCTCATCAAACTTATTTTGCAAAATCCCTCATTAGCATCAGGTACAGAGAAAAAAAAAACACTTCACAACTTGCAACATAGCTGAGGCAAATTCCTTTATCATATGAAGCAGGTGTTTTTTCTCTTTGTAGCTTTATTAATGTCTTGACTGCATATCTTTGCATGCACACATACACAAAATTTATCTGGATTCAAAATAGTAATTGTGCTGTTCACTCGTTCAGTGTGTTGGCTTTTTCATGCAGGTGGACTGTGATTGAAGTGACTCAGCTTTTGAGCAGTCCCTTAGATGCTAGAGATGATGTGGGAAGGTAGAAATTAGCAGACCATGCTAAACTGCCCATCCTGAATGAGGGAGGCAGACTGGTCCACTGCAAGGCCAGTGTGTAATGGGAAAAGAGAATGAGAGAGACAAGTAAACAGCATGCAGCGTGTGGGCTAGGATATGCTTTGGATTGTAACAAATCACATCCATGTGGAGGCCTTTAAGGGACATGTGTGGGAATATGTAAATTATTGACAATTAGGAATAGCAAGTATGATGGGCGGAGTTAGAAACTAGGGACAAAAAAAAACTCATGACTTCCTGGATGATGGCTATGCCAATTATTAACTTTCACCTTCTTGGGGTGATTAATAGAGACAAGGAAGGCCATGGGTAGATGGTCAGTAGAAACAGTGATGAATATTTTCTTTAGGACCCTGATCTCTTGAGGAATACATGCCAAATGTATGTCTGATATTTTCCTCTGCTCACATCAACTTCTGAATCTTCTGTGTCATGATTGCAATATTTTCCTTTATCATTTTTTTAATGAAAACTTAAACATAGTATAAACTTTCAGTGCTTCTTGTTCATGCAAAACAGAAATACAGCACTTTGTGCCTTCCCAGGCTTTTCAAAGCTAGTGATCACAGTCAGGAATAAAAGCAAATTTCTGGATCTGCCATTTTCATTTCTTGGCCAAATCATCCTGCAGACAAAGATTTGTCTGCAGGCAGTAGCTACAGCGTTCTTAAATGAGAGACAAAATGATTTAGTTGAAATTTTCTATGACAACATGTAAAATTTGGTATTCAAAACTTCATATGAAGAGGCACTGTGGTGGTATTCAGAGGCCAGGATTTTGGGTCTATATTACATTCTCGAAAGCCGACAATGTCAAATCTGCCATTGTCGACACGACACGAGAATAGCAAAACTGCAGAACATCGAACAAGTAAACGGAAATGTCCGTAAGGAGAGATTTCCATTTACTTCAACATAGTGCAGTCTCGGAGTTGGTATATTTAAGTAGCAGGGGGTGTGGGGGGTGTAAGGGGGCTTGCCTACACTGTTTAGTTTTTTTTTTTTTTCTGAATATTCGATGTTTTAACAGTTCGATCACTCAAGGTCGCCCTTTAGTGATTCGAACTGTTAAATATTTGATGTTCTAATATAGACCCCAGGATTTTGTAGCTGCGTAGTGATTATCTACGAAGAGCTCTGCTACATGTACGCGCAAATAGACCAATCACAGGTTATTCGCACTGAATAACGAAAAGCAAAGGCATTTTAACAAACATGCCTAATTATGGCAAAACTGTAAAGTACCTAAACTTAAACATTAAGTGCATACAAAGTACTGTATGAAGGATGTAGGCTTTGTATGACCTGCTATATATTTTGATATTGTGGCTGGACATTGTTATGTGCGGTCACACTTGAAAGACTTAAGGCAAGCAGCAGTCTTCCCAGCTTTTATTATTAATATTAAAAATAATAATGTGGTTTAGAATGTTTTGTGAAGGGGTATCCTTATGCTGTTACTCTGTTAATTATGTTAAAGCTAGGAATGATTGATAAAGGAGAGGCATAACAAAGAGGAACACACACACAAGGAACACATCAAGAGGACTTTGCTGGAAGAGGATGGGCACATGGTTTTTGTGGGTGATAGACCACCCTATTTTTTTAAGATTTTTTATATATATTTTCATATAAGAAGAGTAGGTAGAGAGTATGAAAGTGGGAGTAGAAGAAAGAATAAAGGAAGAAGGGGTGATAAGATGTGCCCAGCAAGAGTTCACATTCCACAAAGCTTCAAATATGTCTACTGCCAGATGATGTTACAATGGAAGACCAATCTGTTGAGGGGAGCAGGAGCCTGTGGTAGCTCACTGGTTGGAGCCAACTGGGACAGTACATCTTCAACCCACTCAAGAGATGCCTTGACCTGCTGAAGTCATCTGTCCATGACCTGCTTCACCACATCCTCAACCAAGTCCTGAAGCCCTTGTCAAGTGAGGCTTGCCAGGCTGCCATGTGCATGGTGACTATAGAATGGTACCACTGTCCTGATCCTGTGAGGGCATCCCTGGTTGGCTAGAAGATGAAAGATTCCTAACTTGGGAGTCACACAGCTGGGCTGTTATAGCAGATTTCAGATCTGTAAGCAAAAAAAAAAAAAAATACATAAATGGATGAAAAAGAAAAGAAAAAAAATGAGAAACAAATGCATAATTAAATTAAGAAAATAGAGAAAAATGTTGAGGATGCAAAAGAGAAAATATACACTGTAATTTTATATATAATGTTACACAACATTCAATTTCTTACTTTAAAACAATTTTACTTTTTATAAATCTTTATTGAAATAAAACAGAATGTACAGGAATTGCTTATGCATACATGGGACCACTGATCTGGGAAGTGCTTGTCTGTGTGTTCATAGGTTCATAGGTAGGTACTAATCTATCTGCCCAAGGGCATTTATAAGTCTAGCCATAGTGTGTCGGCTTCCACCGCCCCATTGATTAATTAATTGAGCCTCTGTCAAGCAGAGTCAATGAAGTGATCCCAGGGGTGTATTTTCTGTTAACCATCCACTCGTCAAGGTTTCTCTTGAAGAGTGTTAGTGAGGGGCACTGCCTAATGTAGATAGGAATTTTGTTCCAAAGCATGGGGAGTCTCTGTGACAGGAATCTATCCCTCCAGCATGTTCTATTTATTGTTGTGGTGAGATTTTGCTCACTAGAGTGCATGGCTCGCAGTGACTTGGATTTCTTTAGGTGGAGCATGTCCATCAATTCTGAGTTGGACATGGCTTTGTAAGTCAGACAGAGATCACCTCTGAGTAAGCGATATGCCACTGAGTACAGCCGGAGTTTTTTCAGTCGGTCTGCATAGGACATATGTTTGAGGCCAGTAATCCTCTTGGTGAGGTACTTTTGTGGTCTTTCCAGCTGTTGGAAATGTCTTGTGAGGTACATCCCAAATGGGGCATTGTACTCTATGATGGGCCTGATGAGTAGAGGGGCACTATAACCTCTTTATTTCTAGATGTGAACACTTTAGTAATTAGATGGGCCACATAGAAGGATTTCCTAACTACTTTGGCAATATGATTGGCTAGTCAGGCTTATGGGGCGATAGTTACCAGGGTCAGTTGTGCCCCCCCCCCCTTGTGGAGCAGAATAACCATTGCTGTGCGCCATTCTATGGGCATGTAGCCTGTGGAAAGGCTGAGGTTGAACAGCGTGTTTAGGTGGGGGGGTTAGTTTGTTCTGTAGTTCATGCAAGATGCATCCTGAGACACCATCTGGCCCCATTGATGCTGTGTTTTTGGCTTTTGAAAGGGCTGTTTTCACCTGTGCGTCTGTGATTTCCAGGAGACTACACTTTTCCGGTATTTTTGTGGGCCCTTTTGGAGGTGAGAGGAGGGTGAAGTTTGCACTGAATCTATCTATCAGGATGTTGGCAATATCACTAGGTTCAGTATATTTTGTGCTATTTTGCACTAACTCAGAGCATATCTGTGAGTTGCCACTTAGATTATTGACATAGCTAAAGAAGGTTTTGTGGTTATCTTTTGAATCCTCGGCTATTTTTCTTTTGAAGTTAGCCTTGGATGATTTTAAGAGGGACCTCAGTTTCTTACTGATACTGATCAGGGATGTCTTTCCTTCTTGGGATTTGCTTTTTTTCTGAACTAGTTTCCTCCTTCTATTGTATAACCTGTTTATGGCAGGGGTCCACCCGACTGGTTTCCTTCTCTTAGGGGAGTGAGTCTTGGTTTTGCTAGGGATGGCACGATCCATGCAACCTTGTAGGTGCTCATAGAGTGCATTTGTAAAGGTTTCTGCATCTTGGGCAGCATTATCCTTTAGCGTGGGGGCTGTGAAACTTACCACCTCTGTCTTAAGTAAGATGAAGTTTGCTTTAGAAAAGTTTTTCACTGTGGTTTCCTTGGTTGGGGGTGGTGGTGGGGTGTGGACATCCAGAGTGATTAGTTTAAGGTCTGATCTAACCAGTGACAGGTTGACCTCCAGTGCAAAACACTTGTCACCCATGTTGGTGATGACCAGGTCAAACATGTTTTCACCTCTGTTAGGGGAGTTTAACAGCTGATCAAGGGCATTTGAGTTGATAAATTCCAGGAAGTGCTGAGCCTGGGAGTTTGTACTCAAGTAGTTTTCCCAGTTAATGGTAGGGTAATTGAAATCGCCCAATATCAGGGTGTTCAGTAGGACCTTCATGTTTTCCAGTGTCTCCAGAAAGGCAGTGTGGTGGTCCTGGGTCATGGAGGGTGATCTGTAGCAGGCCACAGTTTGCATTTCAGATTTGCCCGATGTTAGTTGCACATGGATGATCTCAGAGGTATCATGCTGTGCCACTAACCTGGAGGTGTAGGTATCCTTGATGAATATGGATACACACCCTCCTTTTGTGTTTCAGTCCATGTTCTGTGGCTGAAATGTGTGGTATGAGTTGTAGCCCAGAAGTGCTGGAGTGCTCTCTGGAGCCTTGAACCTGGTCTCAGTTACTGCACATATGTCGAGTTCTGCATACTGAGGAGTGCTTCGAGCGCATGCATTTTGAGATTTAAACTCCTGGCGTTGAGTAGCATAAGCCTCATTTTTTTATTTATGCTGTTTATGGAGGTGGGTTTGACTTTTGAGCCTTGCCTAAAAAAAAAACTATGGGGGCAGCAAGAGCCTTAGCTAGTATTCGAAAGCCTAGGGGTGACAGGTGCAAGCTTTCTCTTGGTAAGCAACTCGGCTTGTCGAGCATGTCGTCTCAGGCTGACAGACACTGGATCCCCTTTGAATGACACCAGAAGCTTAGCCAATTGTTGAAATTGATAATTTTTTCTTTATACTGAGTTATCATTCTTGGTGAGGGCAGGATGCTACTCAGGGTCAGGGTCATACCCGCCTGGGCTGCATGATCAGAGAGCTCTTCCATGTCTCTTTTCATGTAGTCCAGGGAGGTATGTCTCAGGTCATTCACACCAACATGAACAATGACAGAGTCATATTTGTACTTGTTCTGGAGTGACCTGAGTGCTTGTGCTATGTGGCAGATTCTGGCTCCTGACAGGCAGCTAACAGTAACCTTCTCCTTGTCCAGCCTAGTGAGTGGGACATCAGTGTGCCTGACTATAGAGTCACCTATTACTAGTGTGTTAGGTATGTTATTTCGCTTTAAGGGCTGTGATTGTGCAGCACATTGATTTTGTGTTTTATGTGTTGTCTGGTTTGTGATGGGAGGTGCAGGTTTTTTTAGCTGTCTGCTTTGGAGCTCTCTGATGCTTTTGCAGGTTTTTATTTAGAGCTTCCGAGTATGATTTTATGTATTTATGTGTATTTTTTACCAGTGCTGGTTTAGTAGGTCTATGTGAGGCTGGTGGTGTGGTGCAAGTGTTAACCTTCTCCTCATGGCTATCTGTTCCAGTCTTGGGTGGAGAGACCTTAGCCTCCAGTTTGGCTATATAATTGCATCTCTCACATATGTTAGTGTTTTGTGGTAGGAGGAGAGGGTTGTTTGTGTACATGATGCAGTTGTAACATTGCCTCAGGATACCTAGGTTCACCAGCTGGACTGGAGAGTACACCTAAAGTTGCCCTTTGGTCATGCCTGAATAGTAGGATGAGCTTGGTCGCTTGGTTGGTGAGGGGTGAATAAAGAGCTTTACCCTGCTGTGCAATCAAGTGTTGGGGTATATTAGTGCTTGCTATTAGGTCTGAGCAAGTGCTGGACAGTAGGATGCTTTTTGAGTGCTTAGGTTGAGAGACTAGTTTCAAGGGAAAAACTGAAGAAGAGACTTAGTGGAGCCAGGAATAATTTAACCGTAGCTAACCACTGCTGCCCGGTGCGCAAAACCTTGCAAACACAATTTTTAAACTACTAACTTCTGGGTTGGAACAACTCCTCCAGGGACAGATGGCTGCTCAAAGTTACCCTCTCTCACAGGTGAACAGAGAAACTTCCCTCTATCCAAGTAAGGTATGGGCAACTCAGAAACTTGTAACACAACCCTGAATTCAGCACTAGCTTGAAAACTGGACTATACTTGCTTAGAAGGGTGGGAAACAAGGAATATTTTTTTTTTTGAAAAGATAAGGCAAAACAATACAAATTACACTTAAAACAGCTTTAAATGACTACAAGCGATCAGAAAAGGCTATCATACTTTAGTGTGTAGCCTACAACAGTTAAACAAATTATTTAAACAAAAAATGACTTTTTAAAAATGCAGGCAGTCAAATAAGTACAATATGTGAAAAAGCCAAGCTTTTAAATCACTATAAATACTGGAAAATCAATGTTTAGGTGGAAAACAGTTAAGTACAGCAAGAAAATACAGAAAACTGATACTTAATCACACCAAAGACTCTATTTTAAGCTAGAAGGCTTGTGTCAGTTTAAGAATTCCTAGTGCTTTCCAGTAGGTTAGTTACAGGAACAATGGGAACAAGCGTAGGAAGAATATCATGGGAAGTGCTTATGCATACTTGGGATGAAATGATATGGGAAGTGCTTATTCATACTTGAGAAGAAAAGAAAGTTGTATTTCTATCAGGTTTTGGTGGGGTTTACATTTTATAGTCTACAATACTAACATAAATTATCATATTTGTGCTCGATATGCATTTGTTTGCAATACTGTTCTGAAACCACCTTTTATAAATACGTTTATCTTATAAAATCAGTTACATTACATATCCTTTATGGCTGGTTGCAGTAATGTACTGAATGCAATGTAGCACTTTATTTACCATCCATTATAAATTATTTCTTTAGATACATTAATGAAATCAGTTAAACACCGAATACTGTTGACTACTTTAGTCATGCTTACCAGCGACTTCAATAAGTCTCGTCATTCTCCGACTCCAGTGACTCACAGTTTTATTTGATTTTGTCATCTGCTAGAAAGGGAAGACATAAGACAATTGTTGTTTACCTATATTTCACTGCTTTGTGTTAAACATTATTACTACAACTACTTCTAATATGCAAACTATTTCATTGATTGCTGTACTTGCTTGCTATATTTATTAATATCTGAATTTTCATACTGTGCCAATCTTCCCTTTATTGCAAGTTATAAATAAATTGTTACACTTTTATACATGTGAACAGCTTGTATGTTTTGTGGAAGGGTGTTTTAAAATGTTATACTTTGCATTTAACAGTCTGTGAATTGTGTTCTGGCAGAAGTTGTACACACACAGGGAAATGTAGCAATTCAATGAAGTTTCCTGTTCCTTGGCTGTACATATACCTTACAATAATGTGTGCTCTGATAATTTTCTGCCTAATAACTGTAAGCATACAAGGGAATGGTTTAAAAATGTATATTTCAGACTAAATTATGTGCTTGTCTTTCAATTGACACTGCAACCTCTATGTCCCTCACCCAACCTCCACTCTGTCTGTGGTGTGGTGCCTGACTGAGTTCAGCCATTTTGTGCGTGCAGTTAATATCGTGGAAGTAATGACCGTCTTATACAATTGCCATACGTATAAATACATGCATTTATATACATGAAACAACAGTTGTAAGGGTACTCATGAAGTGGGATGTTCTATAATTTGCAGACATATACATGCAGAATTACATATATGTTTTACTCTTACATATATTAATTACATTTGTATTTATACAGATAATTATGTTGTCACATTAACATTGCATAGAATTATATACAGACACAGTTCTGTGTGCAGATATGTTTATGCTTTCTTTTGCATAACATTTTAGATACATATTTATAGTTACACATTTTTCTTCTAGCAAATACCTTTAATTATGCAACCTTATTATAGTTTATTTTTAAACCAGTGTTTAATATGACTATAAAAATGAGAAAAAAAGTTATGCTTACCATAGATCTCTGGTCATCGTGCCACTGTGTGGACAACCCACTCAGTAATCTGGCCTAGCCTACAATTCTGTAAGTTGTTATTACTGTGGCAGCACTGTTTGGATAGAGCAGTTGATCCCTATCAGGGATGACAGGTACTCACTCAGCTCCTGACAGATGTCTATCTTTTTTCACTCACTGCCTCATAAACATACCTGGATCTTATCCAGGTATGACTCTCTAAGAAAGTAGACCATCATTTTGGGCTCCTTTTCTCACCAGGTCAGTGAGCAGTCTCATGCCTTTATGGGTGCTACCATCATTTGAAGTGCCAGAACAAGAATGAAGAAAGTATGGGCAGGTCTCTTATTTACAGATTTAGAACTACTCCCTCTGCAGTGTGACGGCAGCTTAACCAAATCCAATTAACAAGCAGGTACATTAGACTAGGTACTGTTACTACTGGGAAGTTTGATTTGACCAAAAATGCTTAGTCCCATATGTTCCTAAAAGAAACACATTCACATTTCATTTATATGGTGGATAAAAGTCATTATGTACTATTTTTTTTATATTCCTTACAGTTACTATTGCTGCTGTACATTACCTTAGCTACTTTTTTGGAGTATTACACCTGAATATCATTTAAACATTCCTCATGCAGTATATTAGCAGTATTTTCTTTCCATTTGGGGAGGTCTTTTTGCAGAAGTAAATATTCCTATATGTGTGTGTGTGTGTGTGTGAGTATTAGATTTTACCAAATGTTTAGTGCTTTAAGATGATAAGATGTGCCAGATGTAGACAGGGATTATGCTTCATGGTTTTGCTGACTCACATGTACAACTCCATTTTGCTCTTTCTAGTCATATTCAGCTTTGAGCATAACTGAGGCTATCCATTGTGTTCTTATGCATGATTGGGGACTACTGAGGACAGTTGTGGAATCTGCTGCTGTCTACAGCATGTTTAAGTGAACTTGAGGCTATATTCAAGAATAGCCGAGAGCTATTTATGTGCATCAGTGGCCATATCATCATCATCATCTCCCATTGGCTTATCCCAATTAGGCGTTGCCACAGTGGAACAATGTTTCACAGAACGATTGGCAGTGGAGTTTTACGGTGTTGAGTTGCAAGCCCGGTGCCTAACCTTCCACAGAAAACACACACACACACACACACACACACACACACACACACACACACACACACACACACACACACACACACACACACACACTCATACCTAAGGCCAATTTAGAGTGTCCAATCCACCTACTGCATCAGTGGCTGTATACATTCATGTATTACTGTGATTCATAGAGATAAATGTAAAAGGACGTAATTTTCATACAGACACTATTACTGGACCTTAAGTAACATGAAATCATTTAACATCACTATATTAACTTGTATTTTCTTAAGTTAGGCAGCAAATGGCTTAGGAAACCATGGACTATTTAAAGTAAGAAAAAATAAAAGAAATATTATAACTTAATATGAAACACTTCAAAATTATGCAATATTGGTGAGTTCACTTCAAGAAATATTTTACTTTAATCGTTTGATGTGAAAAGTACAATGGCTTTAGACCAGACCAGAATTGACTCCCTCTGCAATTCATGTGGAATTACATGTATGCGGAGCTTATCTACGTATGACTGCAGATTCTTTTTTGTTAGATCCTTTGCTCCTACTACTATTGGAACTGACTGGGTATCTTTTCTTCCACATTGCTCTTGCTTCTGTCTGCAAATCATGATATTTTATGACTTTGTGTCTGTCTGTACGTGAGACACTGTACTCACCAAATGCAGCAATTTCAATGATTAGTGGCATTTTTGACTTTTTTCATGGATTACTGTATCTAGTTTTCTCACATCTATTAGCTGAATTGCTGTTAGTGGGTGACTCATGCAATGTACATTCCATCATTCTTTATAATGCTTTGCGGTTCTTGTTTCCAGAACTTCTCAACTACTTCTATGTTGCAGTGTATGCATAATCCCCAGTGTAACAATGTAACAATCTTGACACATTATTGTGCCTTTCAGTACAGGACTTCTGCCCTGAGAGTATTACACTTAGCAACAAGAATACTTCCTCCCCATCTGTGAGGACGGCTATGACACAGAAGATGATGGCATTAGAATAATCAGGGTTGGTGTGGACAGTGGCTACAACTAATGTCTGCAGCAGCAACAGCACTTGTCTGCACAGGAAGAAGACAGTGACGTATTTATAAAGAGAAATGAATGCTGGCAAGTAATTATTACATTAAACACATGACCATCAGTGTCAACAGGTGAACCTTCCACATCTGCACAGAATGACAATGAAGGCAGTGTGAATGGTATGTCTCTTCCAAACCTCCTTAGTAAGCAGACAGAAGTGCATGTTATTAATTTATTAATATTTTCAAATCATTTTTACAGGATCAGCAGCAGAAAGGAACAGTTTCATTATACCAATAGATATGGATGATTGCAGTAGCAGTCCCCAAGTTTAATGGCCAGATCTCTCACCCCACAACATGTTGGTAACTCTGCAGGAAGTTACAGTGCATCACAAACTCATGCACATGCTGACATCACACTACAGCATCTACAGGGAGAAACTCCCTGCACTTGTACGCCAGTATATTCAACCTAAAACAAACATTTTCAGGATGATGGCAGACATTCAGAGGTAACAATGTACACAGTGACATCTTTACAAAGGTTAGACAGACACAGTAATGTGTCACAGTTATCCCAGGAACTACGTAAAGCATTGTCTGCTCAGTAGCAAATGTGCCATTACATTGTTAGAGCTCAGAGTACTGCTACAGATAGTCAGCCGGAAATAATCAGAGTCCTCTAGGGCATACATGAGGATTTTCAGCACTACATGAAAATGACAGAGAGTAGGATTAATGCCATGATCACACTGATGTATAGTATGGGGTGCAGCGAGTACCCATAGTTACCTCCTTTTGTACACTACTTAGGACTTACCAGACTCAAGTAGCAGTCCTTCTTGGAAGGGGAAGAGGACAGGGTACTGTCAAGACACACACAGGGGGCAGATCACATGAGACTACAAGTGCTTCTCAAAACGTAATGTAATTAGTCAGGTTGAAAAAGCACAACAGATTTCATGCAGACCACATCAGCATTCATCTACACCTACCAGAACCTCTCATTCGAGGTAATGGTCCAGGTGCAGTAGCACTGTCAGATTAGTGTCTGCAGATCACCTGCATCAAGTGAGTCAAGATATTGGAACAAGGTCTCATGACAGCCCCTCTTAAAAGTCACTTGCGCCATCACCTACTCTACCTTTATGAGATGTTTATGTCACACTTGACCTTTAGCTACTGTGATTCAAGTGTGACATTTCTGTTACGTACAATATGACCTTTCACAAACACATGACAATATTTAATTTCAAGGTTATTTAAAGAGGGGGGCTTACGACACTTTGGAAACATTTCTATTCAAATGCAAGGAAAAAATTAATGCTAAATACTTAATTAACAATTTTAATTGCACAATTAGTGAATCCTAGTCCTCATTTCTACTGTGTCTTCTGATATACATGTTTAAACCTTTAATTCTTTTTTGAGTGTTTTTCTGCATTCTGTAGCCCCACCATTCATCTGCCATTGTGTTAATTACTTGTTGTATCATTTTGCCAATCAAACTCTAATTTTTCTTTATGGCTTTCAGTACAAGTAACAATATTCCAAGTGTGGCTGTCTGGATACTTGAACTGTCCATGACACTATGACATCAGCATTTGTAGATACAGATCACAGCATATTATCAAACGGCCTTCATCACTGCCTTCTCCTAATGAGCTGTATAGTTTAACCTAAAGGTGATTCTGAGTGAAAGGATCCCTTCCTTCTCCAGCTTCTTGAGAACCCCTCCCTCATCATATTTTTATAATGAAATTTATGCTGACAGAATAATAAATGCACAACATCAGATTTTTAATTAAGCTGCAAATCTTCCCATTCTGCTAGCTTGGGTATGTCTTTTGGAATCTAGATCCCTTCTCTCTAATCATGGAAACTGCCATAATTCTCAAGAAGCAGGTCATACCTCTAAACTGTTCAGATTTTTGCAGAATTCTAAGGTTTTCCTTATATTTTGGTCTATTCCTCATAAAATGTGTGATTTTGTGACAAATAAGTGATGACTGAAATCAATAAATAATGACAGACATCTGAGTTTCAGACTCCAGAAAATGCACAGTAAAACAAAACATTTTATTCTTGCGACTCTCTAAGTTTATAAGAGCAATATTTAAAATTTGTCTCTATTTTTGGGCCTTTGTTCCCCCATTATTTCTGGCTTTATCCAGATTTCTTGGGTTAAGAGGTTGAGAGGCATGAAGCAAGCTGGCCTTGTTCATCAGTTTCAGAATGACATGCAACAGAAATGTGTTGAAAATGACTGCTTCCAGCGTTGAACCCTATTACACAAAATAAGTTGATCGCCTCTTTCCAGACAACTGCCACTAGCCATAACCCTCTGTTACTTGTCAGTTTGTATATCTTGCTATTTTACCCCCTGCTCTGTACCATTACTTGACCAACATACTGTGAAGACTGTCAAAGGCCTCGTTTTAAGCCTAAAAGCAGCACACGTTTAGGTTTATTCAGACAGGATCAGCTAGTTCGGTTCTGTTGTGAAATCATGCTGTCCATGCATCTGAAGAAGTATCATTATCATAGCAGATTGATGAGTGTGGCCAAGTAAATGTCTTCTTACCTTTCCTAAGAAAGAGGTGAGACTGACAGGGCTCTGATTGCCAAGCTCCTACAACCATACATGACAACCATTGTTACCACCTCCAAAGCAGAGTGCTGGTACTACAGTTTCTAATAAATAATTATACATCATGGCTACTGGGCTATTGGCCAATCTTACTCTTCCTCCAACATTTTAAGTAGTTGATGGGAGGGGAAGCTTGCCTGCTTCCTGTACCTTGCCTGTGTCAAAAGCTGTCATTCACTGTTTTGGTGTATATGTTTTTATAACAGCTGCATGTTTCTATGGCAGGCCTGAATGGCATACCTTTCAACTGCTTAGTGCAACAGATCTGGATAAATTCTAATATAACATGAGGACTAAGGCCCAGAAATAGAATTTTAAATGTTGGCCTGATAAACACAGAAAGTTGCTAGAATAACAAGATTTGCATTAGCATGCATTTTCTGAAGGATAATTCATCTGATACTGAAATATATATAATTCAGTGACTAATTCTCAGTGATTTGCGAGAAAACAACACATTTTATGAGGAACAGACCCAAGAATATGACAAACAAATCTGAACGTTTTCAGAAATCTGGACAGCTGAGAGGTATATGATAATAAATAAAATAATCACTATAATTTAGTGCAGTAAAGGCAATAAGAAAGTATTCCTTCATAAACATTAATGAGCTTATGTGTACATGTCATTTTATGAACAGTAATGAGGAGGAGTTGCAAGTCTTCATAAACATTAATGAGCCTATGTGTACATGTCATTTTATGAACAGTAATGAGGAGGAGGTGCAAGTCTTCATAAACATTAATGAGTCTATGTCTACATGTCATTTTATGAATAGTAATGAGGCGGAGGTGCAAGTCTTTATAAACATTAATGAGCCTATGTGTACATGTCATTTTATGAATAGTAATGAGGAGGAGGTGCACGTCTTTATAAACATTAATGAGCCTATGTGTACATGTCATTTTATGAATAGTAATGAGGAGGAGGTGCAAATCTTCAAAAAACATTAATGAGCCTATGTGCACATGTCATTTTATGAATAGTAATGAGGAGGAGGTGCAAGTCTTCATAAACATTAATGAGCCTGTGTGTACATGTCATTTTATGAATAGTAATGAGGAGGAGGTGCAAGCCTTCATAAATATTAATGAGCCTGTATGTACATGTCATTTTATGAATAGCAATGAGGAGGAGGTGCAAGTCTTCATAAACATTAATGAGCCTATGTGTACATGTCATTTTATGAATAGTAATGAGGAGGAGGTGCACGTCTTTATAAACATTAATGAGCCTATGTGTACATGTCATTTTATGAATAGTAATGAGGAGGAAGTGCAAGTCTTCATAAACATCTATGAGCCTATGTGTACATGTCATTTTATGAATAGTAATGAGGAGGAGGTGCACGTCTTTATAAACATTAATGAGCCTATGTGTACATGTCATTTTATGAATAGTAATGAGGAGGAAGTGCAAGTCTTCATAAACATTAATGAGCCTATGTGTACATGTCATTTTATGAATAGTAATGAGGAGGAAGTGCAAGTCTTCAGAAACATTAATGAGCCTATGTGTACATGTCATTTTATGAATAGTAATGCGGAGGAAGTGCAAGTCTTCATAAACATCATGGCTACTGGGCTATTGGCCAATCTTACTCTTCCTCCAACATTTTAAGTAGTTGATGGGAGGGGAAGCTTGCCTACTTCCTGTACCTTGCCTGTGTCAAAAGCTGTCATTTACTGTTTTGGTGTATATGTTTTTATAACAGCTGCATGTTCTTTCATTTGGAGAGTTTCTATGGCAGGCCTGAATGGCATACCTCTCAACTGCTTAGTGCAAGAGATCTGGATAAATTCTAATATAACATGAGGACTAAGGCCCAGAAATAGAATTTTAAATGCTGGCCTGATAAACACAGAAAGTTGCTAGAATAACAAGATTTGCATTAGCTTGCATTTTCTGAAGGATAATTCATCTGATACTGAAATATATATCATTTAGTGACTAATTCTCAGTGATTTGCGAGAAAACAACACATTTTATGAGGAACAGACCCAAGAATATGACAAAAAAATCTGAACGTTTTCAGAAATCTGGACAGCTGAGAGGTATATGATAATGAATAAAATAATCACTATAATTTAGTGCAGTAAAGGCAATAAGAAAGTATTCCTTCATAAACATTAATGAGCTTATGTGTACATGTCATTTTATGAATAGTAATGAGGAGGAAGTGCAGATCTTCAGAAACATTAATGAGCCTATGTGTACATGTCATTTTATGAATAGTAATGATGAGGAGGTGCAAGTCTTCATAAACATTAATGAGCCTATGTGTACGTCATTTTATGAATAGTAATGAGGAGGAGGTGCAAGTCTTCATAAACATTAATGAGCCTATGTGTGCATGTCATTTTATGAATAGTAATGAGGAGGAGATGCAAGTCTTCATAAACATTAATGAGCCTATGTGTACATGTCATTTTATGAATAGTAATGAGGAGGAAGTGCAAGTCTTCATAAACATTAATGAGCCTATGTGTACATGTCATTTTATGAATAGTAATGCGGAGGAAGTGCAAGTCTTCATAAACATTAATGAGCCTATGTGTACATGCCATTTTATGAATAGTAATGAGGAGGAAGTGCAAGTCTTCAGAAACATTAATGAGCCTATGTGTACATGTCATTTTATGAATAGTAATGAGGAGGAAGTGCAAGTCTTCATAAACATCAGTGAGTCTATGTGTACATGTCATTTTATTAATAGTAATGAGGAGGTGCAAGTCTTCATAAACATTAATGAGCCTATGTGCACATGTCATTTTATTAATAGTAATGAGGAGGAGGTGCAAGTCTGCAGAAACATTAATGAGCCTATGTGTACATGTCATTTTATGAATAGTAATGAGGAGGAGGTGCAAGCCTTCATAAACATCAATGAGCCTATGTGTACATGTCATTTTATGAATAGTAATGAGGAGGAGGTGCAAGCCTTCATAAACATTAATGAGCCTATGTGTACATGTTATTTTATGAATAGTAATGAGGAGGAGGTGCAAGCCTTCATAAACATTAATGAGCCTATGTGTACATGTCATTTTGTGAATAGTAATGAGGAGGAGGTGCACACCTTCATAAACATTAATGAGCCTATGTGTACATGTTATTTTATGAATAGTAATGAGGAGGAGGTGCAAGCCTTCAGAAACATTAATGAGCCTATGTGTACATGTCATTTTATGAATAGTAATGAGGAAGAGGTGCAAGCCTTCATAAACATCAATGAGCCTATGTGTACATGTCATTTTATGAATAATAATGAGGAAGAGGTGCAAGCCTTCATAAACATTAACGAGCCTATGTGTACATGTTATTTTATGAATAGTAATGAGGAGGAGGTGCAAGCCTTTATAAACATTAATGAGCCTATGTGTACATGTCATTTTATGAATAGTAATGAGGAGGAAGTGCAAGCCTTCATAAACATCAATGAGCCTGTGTGTACATGTCATTTTATGAATAGTAATGAGGAGGAGGTGCAAGCCTTCATAAACATTAATGAGCCTATGTGTACATGTTATTTTATGAATAGTAATGAGGAGGAGGTGCAAGCCTTCATAAACATTAATGAGAACTATGTGTACGTCATTTTATGAATAGTAATGAGGAGGAGGTGCACGCCTTCATAAACATTAATGAGCCTATGTGTACATGTTATTTTATGAATAGTAATGAGGAGGAGGTGCAAGCCTTCAGAAACATTAATGAGCCTATGTGTACATGTCATTTTATGAATAGTAATGAGGAGGAAGTGCAAGCTTTCATAGGTTCATAGGTTCATAGGTTCATAGGTTCATACTAGGCTATCTGCCCTAGGGCATTTATAAGCCTAGCCAGAGTGTGTGTGGCTTTCACCACCCCTTAGGATGAGAATACTATACCCATTAGTTTGCTGTGCCTCTGTCCAGCAGTGATACAGAGATGATTCCCGGGGTAAACCTACGATCTCCCATCCACTCGTCAAGATTTCTCTTGAACAGAGTCAGTGAGGGGCTCTGCCTCACATGGACTGGGATTCTGTTCCATAGTGTAGGGAGTCTCTGGGTGATGAATCTGTCCCTCCAGCACGTCCTATTTATATCCGTGTTGAGGTTTAAGTCTCTTGCTCTCGTGGCTCTGGTGGATTTGGATTTTTGAGGTGGAGCATGTCCATTAATTCCGGGTTGGACATGGCCTTGTATGTCAGGCACAGATCACCTCTGAGCAGACGGTATGCGACTGAATAGAGCTGGAGTTTCTTCAGTCGGGCATCGTATGACATATGTTTGAGCCCCTTTATCCTTTTGGTGAGGAACTTTTGGGGTCTTTCCAACTGCTGCAGGTGTCGGGTAAGGTACATTCGAATGGGGCGTTGTACTCAATCATTGGTCTGATAAGTGAAGAGTACAGGGGTACAATGACCTCTCCTGATCTGGATGTGAATCCCTTCAAGATCAGGTGGGCAATGTAGAAGGTCTTCCTAACCACTTTGGCAATGTGAGTGTCAAAAGAGAGGTTACTGTCAACTTGGGTCCCCAGGTCCCTGATAACTTCTTCCATGTTTAATGGATTACCACCTATGTGGTAATTAGGGGTTACCTTGTTTTTCCCAAAGGGTACGACTATACATTTTTTGGCATTTAGCTTAAGGCCATGGCTCTGGCACCAGTTATCCATTTCTATGAGACCTTTCTGGAGGATGTCTGTGTCTGATGGAGTGTCAATTATGGTGCCCAGTTTGCAGTCATCTGCAAATTTTGTCAGCCACAATCCCCCTGTTTGCCTGCACTTCAGAAAAATAAATGCCGAACAAGAGGGGCCCAGGACTGAGCCCTGTGGGATGTCAGCTCATGACCGGCTTAGAGTCTGACATGGCACCAGCAACTCTAACCCTGTGTGTTCTGTCCTTAAGCCAGTTTGCAACCCATCTTGTGACATATGGGTTTACATCTAAGCTGGTGAGCTTTTCTATGATGCCCGAGTGGGGTATTGTGTCGAACGCTTTTGCTAGGTCAAGGTAGGCTGTGTGAACTGCCTTACCCTCATCAATGGCCTTAGTGACTGTTTCAAAAAGTCGACCAAGTTCAAGAGGCAGGATCTGCCCTTGACAAAGCCAAATTGGGTAGGATCCAGTGTCTGTAGGTCCCCAATGTCTTTATTTATGAGTTCCATTATGATCCTCTCCATAGCTTTGCAGACAAGGCTCGTCAAGCTTATGGGGCGGTAATTTCCAGGGTCCGTAGAAGCACCGCCTTTGTGGAGTGGGACCACAGTTGCCGTACGCCATTCTTTGGGTACGTATCCTGTAGTAAGGCTAAGATTAAACAGCAGCCTTATGTGTGGGTTTAGTTCCTCATTGAGTTCGTGTAGCACACAGCCAGCGACACCGTCCGGTCCCATTGATGCTGTGTTTTTTGCTTTAGAGAGAGCAGCTCTCACCTGGGCATCTGAGATGTTTGGGAGGCTAGACTCTGGTGGGATAGATATTTCTCCTTTTGGGGAGGAAGGAGAAATTTGCACTGAACCTGTCTGCCAGTATGTTGGCAATGTCTGTGGGTTCAGTGATTTTTTTATCATTTTGGACTAATTCTGAGCATATCTGGGAGTTTCCACCCAGGTTTCTAACATAGCTAAAGAAGGCTTTATGATTGTCTTTTGTGTCATTAGCGATTTTTCTCTCAAAGTTGGCCTTGGATGATTTTATGAGTGATCGTAGTTTTTTGCTAGTATTGATCAGAGATGCCTTCTCTTTTAGGGATTTTGCTCTGTCATGTAGTAGCGTTCTCCTCTTGTTGTAGAGTTTGTTTATGGCTGGAGTCCACCAGACCGGGCGCCTGCCTTTGGTGGAAAGGGTCTTGATTTTATTAGGGATTGCTTGATCCATACATTCCTGGAGGTGCTCGTAGAAGGCATTTGTAAGGGTTTCAGCAGCGTGGGTTGTGGTTTCCACTGGCTCGGGGGCCTTGAAGGATACCACTCCAGTCTTAAGAAGTGTGAAGTTTGCTTTTGAGAAGTTCTTCACTGTGGTCTTTTGCTGGGGTGGGGCATGTTGACCTCCAGTGAGATTAATTTATGGTCTGATCTCACCAATGAGGGATATACTTCGGTGTGGAGTATTTTGTCCCCATGTTTGTGATGATCAGGTCTAGTATATTTTCTCCTCTTGTGGGAATGGTGACTAGTTGTTCCATAGCATTTGAGTTTATGAACTCAAGGAACCTTTGGGCTAGGGTGTTGGGGCTTGAGTAATGTTCCCAGTCTATGTTTGGGTAGTTGAAGTCACCCAATATGATGGTGTTTGGAGAGACATTCATACTCTCCAGTGTCTTCAGGAAGGCTGTGTGGGTTTCCTGAGTTTGAGAAGGTGGTCTGTAGCATGTTACAAACTGTAGGGCAGTTTTACCTATGGTTAATTGCAACTGGATGGTCTCCGATGCTTCGTACATTGCCACTAACCTGGAGGTGTGGGTATCCTTTATGAATATGGATACTCCCCCTCCTTTTGTGGTTCGGTCCGGATTTTGGGGCCGGAACGCATGATATGAGGTATAACTTGATAGTGCTGGGGTGCTCTCAGGAGCCTTGAACCAGGTTTCAGTCACAGCACAGACATCGATGTTCTCCATACTGAGGAGGGCTTCGAGTGCATCTTCAGGTTTAGACTTCTGGCATTGAGCAGTATTACCCTTAGTTTTTCTCCATTTTGTTTTCTAGGGCGGTAGGTTTATCATTTGAGCCTTGCCTAAAAAAGGCACTATGGGGGTGGCAAGAGCCTTTGCCAATATCCGGAAGCCCAGGGTGACAGGTGCAAGCCGTCCCTTGTGAAGCAGCGTGGCTTGTCAAGCATGTCATCCCAGGCAGACAGACATTGGATCCCCTTAGAATGACACCAGTAATTAAGCCAATTATTAAAGCTGATCATTTTGTCTCTGTATTGTGGCATCATTCTTGGTGAGGGTAGGATACTGCTCAGGGTCAGGGTCATACCGGCCTGGGCTACATAATCTGAGAGCTCCTCTATGTCTCTTTTCATGTAGTCCAGGGAGGTGCGTCTCAGGTCGTTCACACCGGCATGGACAATGACTGAGTCATACTTGTACTTGCTGTGGAGTGACCTGAGTGCTTGTGTTATGTGGCGGATTCTAGCGCCTGACAGGCAGCTTACTGTGATCTTTTCCTTGTTCAGTCTGGTGAGTGGGACGTCAGTGTGTCTGACTATGGAGTCACCTATAACAAGTGTGTCTGGCATTGTGTTTGGCCTTAAGGGCTGTGACTGTTTAGCACACTGACTTTGAGAACTATGTGTTGCATGTCTTATGTCTTGAGGTGGCAGTTGCTTGGGTGTCTGCTTTGGAGGCCTCTGTAGTTTTGGTAGATTTTTGATCAGTGCCTCCGAGTATGTCTTTGTGTGTTTATGTGTTTGTTTTGCAGTTGTGATAGTTCTATGTGAAACTGGGTTTGTGGTGTGCGTGGTTTCCTTCTCCTCCTGTCTGGTCTTGCCAGTCCTGAGTTGAGAGAGCTCAGCCTCCAGTTTGGCTATATAGTTGCATCTCTCACATGTATTTGT
Source organism: Protopterus annectens (assembly GCF_019279795.1). Lineage (NCBI taxonomy): Eukaryota > Metazoa > Chordata > Ceratodontiformes > Protopteridae > Protopterus > Protopterus annectens. Next base: position 1,978,728,354 of record NC_056737.1, read on the forward strand.
GTTTTGTGGGAGAAGGAGTGGGTTGTCTGTGTACATGAGGCAATTGTAACATTGCTTCAAGATGCCCAGGTTTACCAGCTGAACAGGAGAGGACGCTAGCAACTGACCCTTCGACATGCTAGAAAAAGTGATAAAGTTTGCTGTGTAACTGAGTCAGAAGGGACCTATAGGGAAATGGGTACTCAACATCATAAACATCAATGAGCCTGTGTGTACATGTCATTTTATGAATAGTAATGAGGAGGAGGTGCAAGTCTTCATAAATATTAATGAGCTTGTGTGTACATGTCATTTTATGAATAGTAATGAGGAGGAGCCATGCCTTGCAGTAAAAAAGTAAAAACAAAATTCATACCATTTTCTTCTTCACCAACAATCTGCTAGTGGCTAAGAGATTGTGTCACATTTCAGCAGTCCTGAAATAATCCTTTAGTTTTAATACAGCAGTATTCCAATAAGCTAACACATCTCCCCACAACATTAATGTAAAAGTTGCCACAGCAGTCATGTGAGTAAAATTTACAGTACCGTGGAACACTCTTGGCTTTTCTGTGATGGTGAATGCTGTATTCAGTTAGCTGTACAAAGTGCAGCATATGTAGGCTGTTTAAATTCAGTTATGCAAAGGCCCCATATGGAAAGAATTGTGATTTGTTTCTCTTTCTTATCAAGAGGACACTGGTGGCTACATTAAAAAGCTGCCTCAACACGCCTGTGAGCAAAAAAGTGAAGGACTGTGGAGTACCTTGATTGTCCCATGAAGTCATTTTTTCATGGTTGTATTCTTTTTCATTAAATTAGGAAATGCTCAGTACCTGTCTGCACTAATTCAACTCACAAAAGCAAACTAGGAAAAACTGTCTATTTTTTATGAAGGACAAAATGCTCCTGAAGTGCAACTCTGCCACAGAACTCAAGTGAGCAAAAACTGCAGTATCATGGAAACCTTGACTGTCCCATGATGCTAGTTGTGCACTCGCCTGCTTTATTTATTTAGCAGTACAAAGCCCAGCATCTGCAATATGTATTATTTCAGCAACATGAAAGTGAAAGTAATGTAAGGTTTTTCGTCAAAAGTGAATGTGAATGTAAGCTTTTTTAATCAAGAGCAAAAGTGCTCTAAAATTATTTGCATTAGTTTTCCATGATGAACTTTTTTTTTAATTTAAAGTATGTAAATAATTTTACATTGACTGTATTGTGATTCTGGTCGTTATATATGTGAATGATTAATTCAGCGAAGCAAAGTACAGAATCAAAGCTGATAACATACAGCACCTGGGGTCTCTATTAATTCACCACGTAAATGAGTTTCTAAAGATGATCATGAGGAAAGAACATGCAGTAATACTGCCTTTATACTTTGATGAGTGCCCTTCTCTGATATCAGCAAGTGAGAGATAATAGGGGAACCTAATACTAAAATCAAATTTCACCTATTTAACAAAAAAATTGACAAGATCCATTACACAGTACACAGTGACATCCAAAATTATAGAATCAATTTGCTTTAAGTCAATCATTAAGCTCCTTAGTTCCTTTAAAATTAATTTTGATTATATATATATATATATATATATATATATATATATATATATATATATATATATATATAAGAGAGAGAGAGAGAGAGAGAGAGAGATGTATATATGTAATTGCAGCTGATTTAGTTGAGCATTTAGAATAATAAACATTGTTTTCACTGGCTTAAGAGACTGAATTCTCATAGCTTCTGGCATTGACAGCAATGTTGGGTATGCCCTGATCAGTTCTCACCCTGGTGAGGGGGAAATTGATAGAGGCAGCAGTGGCAGTGACTTGAAGGTCAGTTGTACAGGGACACTGTGTGTTTGAGTTTCCCCGTTGTGCAGTCTCAGAGATGTAATATATAATTAAGGGCAGGTATGTAGGGTGCAGGGGGCTTAGCCTTTGCATAAAATATATATTTTTTGGCTTTTCCTTTTTTGTTTTGATCTTCTGGGATCAAAGTTTTTATATTCAGATGTTTGAGTATTCAATATTATGACAGGTAATATATGTATATAGAGAGGGATCTACTTTACAAAGTCGAAAAAACATATGATCAAAGTTCATAACATCGAGACCACAAAGTTGAACACTCACTTTACTGAAACTTCACAATGTCAAATACCATAATGTCGAACATAGAAAAGCTAATGGTAAGTTCCCATTAGTAAATGTGTTATTATAGTTAAATGATATTTTGTTAAATACTGCGCTGTCCCTTTAAGGTATCGTACTATGGTGGTAAAAGAAATATGGCGGATGTAACATTGGAAGCTGCTGGTTTTGGTGAAGAGTTTAGTTGCAACTTAAAGTTTAAAAAGAAATAATAAGTAAAAGGTATGTGTTGGGTTTAGAGTGAAGTATTTCAATGTTAAGATGTTGTTAAAACTAGTTATATAGTGGTAGATGCAGAGTGTGTCTAGTTTACCATTTTCCTCACTGTAGTGCGATCTTGGAGTTAGTATATTTACTTTGTGGGGAGGTCTGGGGAGTTAAAAATAGTTGTTTTGAGTTGGTGGAGTGTAGGGAGCTTCTGTTTGATTTTTGCAGTTCAGTGTTATGGGAGTCGATGTTGTAAAGTTTCAGTAAAATAAGTGTTCGACTTTGTGGTCTCGATGTTATGAATTTCGATCATTTGATTTTTTTTTTTGAGTTTGTAAAGGAGATCCATAGATAGATATATAGATAGAGATGTATAAAACAATTAGAATATATATTGACAGATAGATGACTAGGTAAATACGTATAGACAGATATGCATAAAAAAGTTGAAAATGTTAACATGGGGTTGTTGCAGTCAATCTTCTTGAGGGTCAGTAGGCTGGGTGCATATTGATTAAACCTATGAGCCTAAATAATAGACATTTAGAGGAAAGACCAGTACAATTCATGTGTTGTTAATGATAAAAATGATTTATGTGGAAAGAAAAGATGATCATGGGGAAAAAACATGCAGTAGTAAGTTATTGATGGTTTATAAGTACTGGCCTTTTAAAAGCGGCATACAAACAGAATGGTATACATTGCTACCTCACGTTGCTTGGTTCTGTAGGTTGTTTCTTGGCTGACAAGTCTTCTTTGTGTAGTCTATATATCATTAATATGTCCATGTGGGAATTTGTCTGCTGCTTCTGTTTCCTTAGAAATCCTAAAGATGTACCATAGTTAAATGGACATTCCTTTACTCTGGGTGTGCATGCAGCATGACAGGGAGTGAGTGTGTTCATCTTATGAAGTCCTAGTGCCTCATTTATAATGTGCTTTTTTGCTTTGCATCTACTGAGTATCTGGACAGGCTTCAGATCCCCTGCAAACAGACACTGGATTAATTGGGCAATCAGTACATGAATGAACAAATGAATCAGTGACCTCTCATACCCAGTAGTAAAATGATTATAGCCAAGTAAAATAAAAATAAATATTTTACTCTGTTTAATAGGGCTGTGAATATCATTTGGTGCAGTGTTTGCATATAAATGTAGAATCTGACATACACTTTTTTAACCTTTATGTTTGTGATAAAAACAATAGTAATTAATAATAATAATAATAATAATAATAATAAAATGATCATGGAAAATAAAATAGTCCATGATATTTCTGATACTTCTGCAAGTATAGTTCTCTGATAACCAGTAGTCAGAAGTAATATTCAGTTATAGGCAAGATGAATATTTCACTTGATTTTACATGACTGAAAATACCATTTGGTGCGGTATCTATGTGTATATGCTACAGATCTGTAGACCATGTTGACTGTCTCATGGTGTTGGTGTTTGCTTAGCTGAATACTGTATTTATTCAGTCATACAAAGTATGTCTTCAAAGAGACCCGTTGTAGTGATGCTGCGGTAGTGTTGACGCCTCACAGCAAGACGTTGTCGCGTTCGATTCTCAGCTAGAGCGTCTTCTGTGTGGAGGCATGCATGAATGGGCGTGCCTTTGTTGAAGGTTGTGCGTCAGGGCTGGTAACTCGGCACATAAAAATCCACTACCAAACATTAGCGGACCGGAGTTCCGCTGTGTCGACACCAAGTACAGTAGCTAATTCGCCCTACTTCCCCCAGAGGGGGAGTCACCGAGGGACGCTCTGATCCATGATTGGCCCACCGGACTTCTCTATGCCTATCCTCCCATTCCTCTGATCTCACAATTTTTAAAGAAAGCTCTTCGGTTGAGATGCAAGTTGATCCTTATAGCCCCATTCTGGCCTCGACATGTTTGTTTCCCCTTTCTTCAGCCTCACCTAGTATACCCACCATGGTTTCTTGACCCTCTACCAGATCTGATCACTCACCCTAAAGGGTTAAGTCACCCGAACCAGTCCATTCTCAAGCTGACAGCTTAGTTCCTCCACTTCCGCTAGTCGCCAGGCAGGCTAATCTCTCCTCAACTGTTCGAGGCATCATTCTGGCCACTTACAAACCATCCACAGAAGACTATATCAGGATAAATGGAAAAGGTTCTCCATATGGTCCAAGGATAACATGCTAGACCCGTATTCTGCTCCAGTTACTGCAGTACTTCAATACTTGGCTAGGTTTTTTGATAACAGAGCCTCTGCCTTTAAAGTACAAGTGCATCTAGTGGCAATTTCTAACTTCCACTATGGTATAGATGGCACTCCTCTTATCTCTTTATGCCTCTGCAAGGCTTTCCTCAAGGGGACCTCTCATCTCAGGCCTGCTGTCAGACAGCCCGTAGAACCATGGAACCTCACTTTAGTCCTCCAGTCTTTGACTCAAAAGCCCTTTGAGCCTGCGGCTAAGTGTGATCTAAAGTTTTTGTCTTGGAAATCTTTGTTCTTGGTAGCCATTACCAATGCCAGAAGAGTTTCAGAGCTGCAGGCATTATGTATCAAGAGGCCCTATCTGTTTTTTCATAAAGACAGAGTGTCACTTCGGACAAACTCATCCTTTCTTCCCAAAGTTGTTTGTGAATTCTGTATTAACCAGTCCATTGATCTACCAGTGTTTTTTCTGAATTTTGCCAATAGAGGAAAGTATTGCCTTCACACCTTAGACATACATAGACAATTAAGATTTTACCTAGACAGGACCAAACCTATCCGGAAATTTGAACAGCTTTTTATCTCCTTTTTGGGGATCTAAATGGCAGAAGCTGTTTCCAAGGTTACATTATCAAGATGGCTAACTGCATTCGTGTCACCTATTCCCTCCATAATGAATCCATGCCAAAAGTTAAAGCCCACTCCACTAGATCTATGGCAACTTCTATAGCATTTCATTCCAGGGCATCCATGGATGACATCTGTGCAGCAGCTACTTGGGCTAAGCCTCATACCTTTATCAATCATTAAAAATTGGACCTGGTCTCCAGGGGGAGAGCTGTCTTCAGCTCAGTGGTACTCAGGAATGTTCTTCCATAAGGGCCACCCATGGACCTCAAGGTAGCTTGGGATTCTGTCCCATCAGTGATGAATGGAAAGAAGATTAACAACATCAGATAAAGAAGTTATGTCTTACTATAACATTCCATCTGTGTTGTTCATCTTCTTTCATTCATCACTTCTCACCCTCCTTCCCCCTCCAAAGGCTCCTGGGGGATGCCTTGGGCCTAAGTGGTGCACTAGGATACTTGTGTAGAAGTGGCCTCTGCTTTACTTCCTTTCTTAGCAAACTTGATCTGAGGTAACAGGGAGAAGGGCATTCTGGGTAGAGACTTAGCTCGAGATTTGTTTTGCCTGGGGCAAGCTTGGTAATAGTCCGACTTGGTTCCAAGGGCTCGGAACCGAACCCCATCAGTAATGAATGAAAGAAGATGAACAACATAGATGGAACATTATGGTAAGACATAACTTCATTTTACTTGCATTACAAGTATCATTTAGTGTAGTGTTTGTTCTTTGTCCTAATGCTACTGGCTGTCTTAGCCATGAATGCTGCCCTCAAAAACTTTTTATTAAGTATTCCTATAATGCTTATGTATAAAAAGTAAATAACAAGCAAAGATTATTAAGGCTATGGGTAGTGCAGTGGTACAAAGGTAGCGTTGTTGCCTCCCAGCAAGAGGTTTTCCACTTCGATTCTCGGCAGGGGTGCCTTCTGCGCAAAGTCTGCATGTCTTCCCTGCATTCATGTGGGTTTCCTCTGGGTGCTCTGGTTTTCTCCCTTGTTGTAAACACATGCATCTGGAGTGTTTCTCCTGGACCTCTGTTGAAAACTGGCTTCGGTCCAAGTCAGAATTTCCCGGTAAACAAATGTTAAATAAATAAATAAAATAAAAATAAATATTACGATGCATGTGAGGGAAATAATCCAAAGAGTATTATTTAATTTTTCATAGCCCTGTCATTACCTTGTAAGTCAGGAAATGAATAAGGAAGCCAGATCATAATATTGCCATGACATAAGGAATTACTGTTGTGAAATGGCAATACAGTAAAAAGAAAATATAAAAAAAAAAGAAAAGAAAAGAAAATTATAGTGATATTTTCAAGCAATATCAGAAACTCTGTTAAGTTACTGCATGCAGTTTAGGAGTCGTGCACTTTGTCAGGATGCAATACACCAAAGTGTTTTGCATTGAATAACTTAAATGTGTGGTGCATTTTGGTGGACAATTGCACTATTAATGAAGGGGAATGGCTCGTTCACTCCTTTCACTTATATTACTACTGAACTGTGTTTTGCTGAGACTGGGTGATACTGGGTCAAGGGAAGTTATCATTTTTCTCACTACTGTGAGATCTCAGAGTTAATATATTTATATAGCTGCAAGGTTGTGTGGGGTGCTTCTCCCTGTGCGGGGATGCAGAGCTACCTGCTTCCCCCTGTAAAACCTCTTGTTTTGTGTGTTATTGTTTTTGTCAGTTTGATGGTTTAAGTCTGATATATTGGATATCAATAGTAATTTTTACCTGTGACTCAATATATACCCTGCGGTTCATCCTGATCTCAGCTGCTAATGCATGAAAAATGGCTGCTAACCTCACCGCAACGTACCATATAGCAAGAAGCAGCAGGCAAGTCAAGAACTGTTTGTTATCACTTATGAGGGTACTCACAAAAACAGTATAACTGACTTTTTATGTACACCTGTCTACTACTGTTTAGTATTGCATATCAAACACCGAATGCATAGTAAAGTTCACTGTCAGCCTAATTTCATCACTACTTTAAGTAATGAGGGGCGAAATGGTGACTGCCCTGGGCACAAGTTGTTGGATGCATGATTAGCAGAGCTGAACGTTTGCTAATGGGTGCAAGTGTTGTACTGAGATTCATTAAAGCAGCAGCAGCTGATATCACAGCTGCTTAAATGAATGTGTGTTAGTACCTTTTTGTGGTAACTCTAAATGTGTACTTGTGCAATACCCTTGCTTTACTAAAGTTATTTTTTTGGTATTTCTCACTTTTGGGTTGGGGGGCATCATTCTGGGGACTTCCCTGGGCACCAGTTGACCTAGGTGTGTCTCCAGTCATCCTACAGATACTTGTAATTAATTAATTCCTTTTCAAATCAATTTACTGTTTTATTTTTAGAATCACTGAATGAATGAATGAATGAATGAATGAGTGATGTACTCCACAGTGTACAGTGTACAGCATGTTGTTTTTCATACCAGCTCATACTGCTGCCACTACCATCCTGTCACATCATTACACCATACTGCATCACTACCATCCTGTCACACTATTACTCCATAATGCATCACTACCATCCTGTCACACCATTACACCATACTACATCACTACTATTTTACTTCACTCCAAACCAGCATTTGGGCATTGAAATGCTTTTTTTCTTGCATTGTTATATGGAAGAAACAGATTTCTATTTTTTCTGCGGAAAGGATCAACAACTTTTTGGCCAGTCAGTCAAACCAGAGATATTTACAACTGAATTGTGAGATAAATTACAGCTTGATTTTTTTTTTTTTTTTTTAGGATTGTCAGTTTATTTTATTGTGTGAGGGTAATAATGTTTTAATAGCCGCTTTTATCAGAAGACTTCATCAGAATACACAGTGAACCGAACAATTAACTTTAAATAGCAAACCCAACGTTCAATTATACAATTAAAAATGTTAATTAAAAAATGTATATCAATTAAATAAATTTATTTCAATACCTTTATCTATGCATAACTTACGATCTTTTAAAAAACATTTGATGTTAATGGCTTCGTTTAAACCTGGAAATTTATCAGATTTTAGTCTGATTTGCCACAATGTTTCCCTTTGTTCAACATAGTTTTTGAAGTAACCCCCCCTCAAATCTGTTTTACATACTTCAATAACTGTAAATAAAAATTTCTTAAAATTTTTACAAACTAAAGAGTGCTTGAACAAAGCATTAGTTTCATCATGACTGTTAATACTGTACACATGTTCGCGAATACGTGTCTTTAAGCACCTGGTGGTCATTCCCACATAAAAAGCGGGACAGGTGCTACAGATACTAATATAAATAACACCCTTTGTGCAACAGTTGACATATTCTGGCACTTCAAAAGTTCTGTCAATGGTATCAATGACTATAAGTGGCCCTTGAGAAATGTATCTGCACATGTTACATTTAAAACAAGGAAACATACCTTTTTTAATAATCTTATTTGGTTCTGACCGTTTTTTTGTTTGTTTCCAGTGCTTTTTTTATATTGAATGTATTTCTAAAAACAAAATTGGGTTTCTTTCCTAAAACTTTACAAATATCAGAGTTACCCTGTATAATTTTCCAATTTTTCTCAAGTAAGCTTTTTATTGTAATACTATCAATACTCATATCTAAAGAGCAAACTAGTTTATCATTGGTACTGATTCTGTTTGATCCAATGGTCGAAACCATGGCATCGCTAGAACTGTTATCATTCAGCAATGCTGGATAGTGTGATGTTCGTTTGCTTAACACTTCATTGATTATGTCTTCTAACATCTGTTTAGTGTACCCTCTTTTAGTAAACATAGTTTTGATAAATTCTATTTCCTTTGTCAAATCTTCTTCTTTCAATGTCATTCGACAAGCCCTGATGAATTGCCCCTTTGGGATGTTCCTAATGATATATCTAGGATGTCCACTGTGGTAATGGAGGTAACTATTGGTGAAAGTTTCTTTCTGAAATATCTTACTGTTGAATTTGTGTTTCATTACGTCCCACCAAAATGAGATGTCCAAAAAATTGATCTTTAACCCCATTTCCCCTAGGGTAAATTTTAAAAAACTCCCAGAGTGATTAATTTCAAAAAGAAAATGTTCTACTGTATTCTTATTTCCTTCAATAATAAAAATCAAATCATCAACAAATCTATAATACAGTAAAATTTGAAATTTGGTCTTTAGTGGGGTAAGAAATACTTGTTCCCACCAAGACATCACTAAATTAGCGTAAGAAGGTGCAGCTGGGGACCCCATAGCTACACCTCTTTTTTGTCTATAGTAGGATTGACCAAATAAAAAATAGTTGTGGTACAACAAAATATCTAAAAACCTACATATTGTTGAAATCTGACTTGCATTAAATTCCTGATTTGTACTTAATAAGGTGCGTATAGCATCAACCCCTTCTTCATGGGGAATGCAAGTGTATAAAGAGACCACGTCCATAGTAAAAATGATGTGAATATTGGGATCAAAGACATCACTTACAGCAAAATTCTTTAGTTTATTCAAAAAATACCAGGAATCTTTTATAAAAGATTCCTGTTTAGAAACTAACGGTCCCAGGGTAGCGTCTACAATGAGCGATATCCCTTCTGTAACAGAGTGAGGGGAAGACACTATCGGTCTGAATGGGAGATCTGCAAGATTTTTGTGCACTTTCAGAATCCCGAAAAGAACACCTATCCTAGGTTTGTCTATGACACAAAATTCATAAACATCTAAATCGATCTCGTTGGACATCAGAGCATCATATAAAAATGAGTGTATTAATCTTTGTCTTTTATTAATTTCGTACAGTGGAACAACGTCATATTCATCCCTGTTGTCCAACATTTCTAACATTTTCTTAGTGTATGAATCCTGTGTCATTATGACAATATTGCCCCCTTTGTCACTCCTCATAAATCTTAAAGTATCGTTTTTGTTACGTAGCACTTTAAAAGCTTTTCTTTCATCAAATGTTAGGTTGTGTTCACGTCTGGTCTTCTTACCCAAAACATTGTCAAGTTCTTGTATACATGTCTCCTCAAAAACTTTAATAGTGTGAATTAGTTGGGGATTGTAAGTGGAGGGTTTAACCAAAGCTTTGTTTGTTTCAGGAATGTCATGCATTATGTAAGAAAGGTTTAATTTCCTGGCATATTTTTTAATGTCCACAACTGTTTTGCTAAAATCAGCTTTAGTTGTTGGAACAAAATTAAAACCTAGCCTTAACGCATTCAATTCATCATTATTAAAAGTAACATCTGTTAAGTTAATGATGTCAAAATTGTCCAACTGTGATGTTAGGTCTCGTCTCCTGATGAATTTGACACCAGAAAGGTACGACTCCTCGTTAGTACTATCTTTTTGACTGGTAAAGCTTTTTTGGCAAAAAAAGGAGAAGAATTCGAAGAGGCACCTGTGACAGGTTTTGTACTACTCCCACCAGTCTTTGCTTAATGGTGCTTTCATCGGTAGTGTTGTTTCCTGTGACGTTAATGTCAGGCTGGTTGATATTAGTAACAGTATCAACCTTCTCCGCAATTGCTGAACTTTTGTTACTAAAAACCCTGCCTGTGGTGTCAGAAATAGTTGTTAAAAATCCCTTTGCATTCTTAATGTTAAATCCAGCATTGCTATCTTTGTTGCTTACAACTGAACTGTAATTCCGTTTGTTAGCGTTATAAAACGCTGGTGCTTTAGTATTGTTCTCCTTGTTACCTGGCACAAAAAAATTATAAGCGGAGTTTGATTCATATGAGGAAATGTCCCGCATTAGTTTAGCGTGTTTCCTATTAGTTACTTCCGTGGAATGTCTCTCAACATCTTCGGACAATTTGTTAAAAAGTTCAATCTGATTTTTGTTAGTAACTACAGCTTTAATTTGTGTTTCCAGTTGACAGCTTTCATCTCTTAAAAGTCCCATTTTTGTGGAATTATTGTCTATTAACAACTTTAGGAAAGACATCCCTGCCTCATTAAAAAAAAGATACCAGCATATTGAACATCGGATCACCAATGTACACGCCGTTAGGGCATTTAAAAAATCTTAGCCCTTTCGGCATGATTTGCAATTCAATACAACGTTTGAAATAACAGTTTTCAACAGTTAAAGAACAGTACCTTTTTAACAGTTTCGTCAAAAGTTTACATTTTTTGTTAATCTCTTCACCACAAAAGGACTGTAAATATATGGAATGTTCACCAAAGGGATTGGTAAAGGTATCCAGGAGTGGTTTTACTCCAGAATCACTAGGCTGACATAAGCGGGAAGTGTTGATGCCGGCTGCTTTCGTTTGATTTTTTTGATTTTTTTGAAAGCCGGTTTCTTCCACTTCGATGACAGTATCCATTTCTTTGAACTAACCAATTGGGCTTGAGGCATTCGCCGCTGACTGTGATGTAGTAGCTCTTGCTACTAGGAATTTTAACGAGTTTTGAATGTCAATAAGAGTGGTGACCAACAAATTGTTGGTATTACTCATATCAGTTCCCGGAGTGGGATGTATAGTTAAGTTCAATAACTGCTCGTCAGTTTCCTCAGCCATGGGGTGGTATTAAACGAAGCAAACCAAGTAAAAACCACGAAATAACCAAAACCAATGGGAAACCTGGTCGAGGAAAGAAGCAATAACACTTTGCAGGAAATAGCGTAACAATGTTTTAATAGCCGCTTTCGTCAGAAGACTTCATCAGAATACACAGTGAACCGAACAATTAACTTTAAATAGCAAACCCAACGTTCAATTATACAATTAAAAATGTTAATTAAAAATGTATATCAATTGAATATTAAACATTAATATTAAAACATTATTACGCTATTTCCTGCAAAGTGTTATTGCTTCTTTCCTCGACCAGGTTTCCCGTTGGTTTTGGTTATTTCGTGGTTTTTACTTGGTTTGTTTCGTTTAATACCACCCCATGGCTGAGGAAACTGACGAGCAGTTATTGAACTTAACTATACATCCCACTCCGGGAACTGATATGAGTAATACCAACAATTTGTTGGTCACCACTCTTATTGACATTCAAAACTCATTAAAATTCCTAGTAGCAAGAGCTACTACATCACAGTCAGCGGCGAATGCCTCAAGCCCAATTGGTTCGTTCAAAGAAATGGACACTGTCATCGAAGTGGAAGAAACCGGCTTTCAAAAAAATCAAAAAAATCAAACGAAAGCAGCCGGCATCAACACTTCCCGCTTATGTCAACCTAGCGATTCTGGAGTAAAACCACTCCTGGACACCTTTACCAATCCCTTTGGTGAACATTCCGTATATTTACAGTCCTTTTGTGGTGAAGAGATTAACAAAAAATGTGAACTTTTGACGAAACTGTTAAAAAGGTACCGTTCTTTAACTGTTGAAAACTGTTATTTCGAACGTTGTATTGAATTGCAAATCATGCCGAAAGGGCTAAGATTTTTTAAATGCCCTAACGGCGTGTACATTGGTGATCCGATGTTCGATATGCTGGTATCTTTTTTTAATGAGGCAGGGATGTCTTTCCTAAAGTTGTTAATAGACAATAATTCCACAAAAATGGGACTTTTAAGAGATGAAATCTGTCAACTGGAAACTCAAATTAAAGCTGTAGTTACCAACAAAAATCAGATTGAACGTTTTAACAAATTGTCCGAAGATGTTGAGAGACATTCCACGGAGGTTACTAATAGGAAACACGTTAAACTAATGCGGGACATTTCCTCATATGAATCAAACTCTGCTTATAATTTTTTTGTACCAGGTAACAAGGAGAACAATACTAAAGCACCAGCGTTTTATAATGCTAACAAACGGAATTACAGTTCAGTTGTAAGCAACAAAGATAGCAATGCTGGATTTAACATTAAGAATGCGAAGGGATTTTTAACAACTATTTCTGACACCACAGGCAGGGTTTTTAGTAACAAAAGTTCAGCAATTGCCGAGAAGGTTGATACTGTTACTAATATCAACCAGCCTGACATTAACGTCACAGGAAACAACACTACCGATGAAAGCACCATTAAGGCAAAGACTGGTGGGAGTAGTACAAAACCTGTCACAGGTGCCTCTTCGAATTCTTCTCCTTTTTTTGCCAAAAAAGCTTTACCAGTCAAAAAGATAGTACTAACGAGGAGTCGTACCTTTCTGGGGTCAAATTCATCAGGAGACGAGACCTAACATCACATTTGGACAATTTTGACATTATTAACTTAACAGATGTTACTTTTAATAATGATGAATTGAATGTGTTAAGGCTAGGTTTTAATTTTGTTCCAACAACTAAAGCTGATTTTAGCAAAACAGTTGTGGACATTAAAAAATATGCCAGGAAATTAAACCTTTCTTACATAATGCATGACATTCCTGAAACAAACAAAGCTTTGATTAAACCCTCCACTTACAATCCCCAACTAATTCACACTATTAAAGTTTTTGAGGAGACATGTATACAAGAACTTGACAACGTTTTGGGTAAGAACATCAGACGTGAACACAACCTAACATTTGATGAAAGAAAAGCTTTTAAAGAGCTACGTAACAAAAACGATACTTTAAGATTTATGAGGAGTGACAAAGGGGGCAATATTGTCATAATGACACAGGATTCATACACTAAGAAAATGTTAGAAATGTTGGACAACAGGGATGAATATGAAGTTGTTCCACTGTACGAAATTAATAAAAGACAAAGATTAATACACTCATTTTTATATGATGCTCTGATGTCCAACGAGATCGATTTAGATGTTTATGAATTTTGTGTCATAGACAAACTTAGGATAGGTGTTCTTTTCGGGATTCTGAAAGTGCACAAAAATCTTGCAGATCCCCCATTCAGACCGATAGTGTCTTCCCCTCACTCTGTTACAGAAGGGATATCGCTCATTGTAGACGTTGCCTTGGGACCGTTAGTTTCTAAACAGGAATCTTTTATAAAAGATTCCTGGTATTTTTTGAATAAACTAAAGAATTTTGCTGTAAGTGATGTCTTTGATCCCAATATTCACATCATTTTTACTATGGACGTGGTCTCTTTATACACTTGCATTCCCCATGAAGAAGGGGTTGATGCTATACGCACCTTATTAAGTAAAAATCAGGAATTTAATGCAAGTCAGATTTCAACAATATGTAGGTTTTTAGATATTTTGTTGTACCACAATTATTTTTTATTTGGTCAATCCTACTATAAACAAAAAAGAGGTGTAGCTATGGGGTCCCCAGCTGCACCTTCTTACGCTAATTTAGTGATGTCTTGGTGGGAATAAGTATTTCTTACCCCACTAAAGACCAAATTTCAAATTTTACTGTATTATAGATTTGTTGATGATTTGATTTTTATTATTGAAGGAAATAAGAATACAGTAGAACATTTTCTTTTTGAAATTAATCACTCTGGGAGTTTTTTAAAATTTACCCTAGGGGAAATGGGGTTAAAGATCAATTATTTGGACATCTCATTTTGGTGGGACGTAATGGAACACAAATACAACAGTAAGATATTTCGGAAAGAAACTTTCACCAATAGTTACCTCCATTACCACAGTGGACATCCTAGACATATCATTAGGAACAACCCAAAGGGGCAATTCATCAGGGCTTGTCGAATGACATCGAAGGAAGAAGATTTGACAAAGGAAATAGAATTCATCAAAACTATGTTTACTAAAAGAGGGTACACTAAACAGATGTTAGAAGACATAATCAATGAAGTGTTAAGCAAACGAACATCACACTATCCAGCATTGCTGAATGTTAACAGTTCTAACGATGCCATGGTTTCGACCATTGGATCAAACAGAATCAGTACCAATGATAAACTAGTTTGCTGTTTAGATATGAGTATTGATAGTATTACAATAAAAAGCTTACATGAGAAAAATTGGAAAATTATACAGGGTAACTCTGATATTTGTAAAGTTTTAGGAAAGAAACCCAATTTTGTTTTTAGAAATACATTCAATATAAAAAAAGCACTGGAAACAAACAAAAAACGGTCAGAACCAAATAAGATTATTAAAAAAGGTATGTTTCCTTGTTTTAAATGTAACATGTGCAGATACATTTCTCAAGGGCCACTTATAGACATTGATACCATTGACAGAACTTTTGAAGTGCCAGAATATGTCAACTGTTGCACCAAGGGTGTTATTTATATTAGTATCTGTAGCACCTGTCCCGCTTTTTATGTGGGAATGACCACCAGGTGCTTAAAGACACGTATTCGCGAACATGTGTACAGTATTAACAGTCATGATGAAACTAATGCTTTGTTCAAGCACTCTTTAGTTTGTAAAAATTTTAAGAAATTTTTATTTACAGTTATTGAAGTATGTAAAACAGATTTGAGGGGGGGTGACTTCAAAAACTATGTTGAACAAAGGGAAACATTGTGGCAAATCAGACTAAAATCTGATAAATTTCCAGGTTTAAACGAAGCCATTAACATCAAATGTTTTTTAAAAGATCGTACGTTATGCATAGATAAAGGTATTGAAATAAATTTATTTAATTGATATACATTTTTTAATTAACATTTTTAATTGTATAATTGAACGTTGGGTTTGCTATTTAAAGTTAATTGTTCGGTTCACTGTGTATTCTGATGAAGTCTTCTGACGAAAGCGGCTATTAAAACATTATTACGCTATTTCCTGCAAAGTGTTATTGCTTCTTTCCTCGACCAGGTTTCCCGTTGGTTTTGGTTATTTCGTGGTTTTTACTTGGTTTATTTTATTGTGTATTTAGTACCATTTATATTCTATACATTAATTATTACATTCATACCAGATTACTCTCCTTCACGTTCTTTTGTTTTATTTAAAAAATGATAACAGATTACAGACTCTGCAGTCTTTGTGTATGGTGCAGTAATCCAGTAGCTTGCCATCTATTTTTATTATCTAACTAATGTCAGGTTATGCGACACTCGCATTTCTGGTTGATACATCTGATCCAGTCCAGCAAAAGGGTTTACAATTTATAAAATTTCATTCTTTTAATCTAGAATTTCCATGTTTCTTCTTTCATGACAGACCAAGAATCTGTAAATTGCAAAACCCTGTTAATGGCCTCCAAAACCTCAGTCAGTTCACTTTCTTTCTGGAAACACGTCCACATCTCTGCCTTATTAAACACTTACCCATGATCTTGTATGTCGGTTAGATCTCATTTGATCTATTTACCTGCATGTATACTACTTATTTTTGCATCTAGTATTCACAGTTCTAGCTCCAGTGAAGAAAATGGATGTTGTACAGCTGCTTGAATACTAGCTACTTGAATTCCAGAAACATGCCCCAGGTACTCGAAGGGCTATAATCCCATCCGATGAAGTACTCCCACTCAAACTCAAATGTGAGGTTAGTGATGCAGCTGCTGCACCATCTGCTCACATCCTAGGACCACAAAAGTGCTCACCGCAGACCAGGTAAACAGGGAAGGGGAGCTGGGATAGTGCTTTTTGGTTAAGGGAAGGGGACAGTGAGTGGAGTGGGGACTTTAGAGCTAGGAAGGGGGATGGGGATTTTAGGGTTAGAGAGTGATAGCTAATTTAGAGTCAGGGAGATGGATGGGGATTTTATACTTAAGAAGTGATCATGGATGGAACGGCAAAGGAGATTTTATGTTTAGAGAGCAATTTTGAATGGGATGAGGAAGAAGAGTTTAGGTTTAGGGAGTGATTGGGACTTTAGAGTTTGAGAGGGGCACAGGGATTTTAGGTTTAAGGTGGATGGAGGACTTTTGGGTTAGGCACTGGGTGGGAGTTTTTAGGGTTAGGATAAGGGTTGTGGTAGGAATACATAATGGTTAGTAGGACTTTTAGCACCTGTCAAAAACAAATAAACAACAGCAAAGATGTGTGTCTTGAGCAAATGTGTCTCAAACACATGTAGTTGACCCAAAGAAAACATGTATTCATTTATAGATCCTTACAGTGCTGGTACAGTACACTAATAACCAGACATTGCTAGCAATATTTAAATTATTCTACCTTCTTTGAAGTATCACTGAGCCAATCAGCTTCCAAGACTTTTTAGCTAATCAGCTGTCAACATACCTCTCAACCTGGAAACATCAAAAATCTGGACAAAGGCTCATAAAAAGCTGGTACAACTGGCCAAAAATCGGGGCACTGATTAACATAAAATTTCCATACATAATTATGCAACCCCCACCCCCTCCAGTGGAATTGTGGGATTCCAACATGAAGATTGGAGTCACTAAATAATAATAAATAATGGCAGATATTTGAATTTCAAATTTCATAGCCTTCAGAAAATACATAATAATGCAAAATATGTTATTCTAGCAACAGTTTGAGTTTACAGGAGTAAATTTAAAATTGGACCATATATTTGGGCCTTTGTTCCACCATTATGTTTGGCTTTGTCCAGATTTCTTGCTCTGACAGACTGAGAGGTATGCATGCAAAGGGATGAAGGATATGCAGTTCTTCCAGGCTTTATAATTGTGACAAAAGGCAAGATGTTAACCGGTCTTTGCAGGAGGCAAAAGACTGTTTACAATTTCACACAAGATCCATATCTGTTTAAAATCTCTTTGTGCATGCACATGGCCAGATTCATATTAGCAATTAAGACTGTAACACAAAAAAGCAAGCCTCCACAAAATTATATGCTATTTAATACCAGCATTAATAACATGAACATTCTAACCACTCCCCATGTCAGCGTATTTGAACATCACCTTCCCAAATAAACTGCAAATCGGGACTAAATCTATGTAACATATTGATACTATCCCATCCTACCAGCTTTTCAGCAGCTCAAGCCACATTAAGTATGTTAAAGGTTAGTGGAGAAATGTGAGGCTTTAATCTATGGTTGTGGAGTGAGGGCTTATGTGACTGTCATTAACAAAAAACTGCTAAAGCTAATTATTCATGGGCCACATTCTAAATTAACACTATGGCTGTGCATGTTCCTTGTGTGTCACATTCAACATTACCTGCAGGCTGCAGCTGTCCGGGTGCACAGTACTTAACTGCAGATCAGAGAATTCACAGTCTTTGAGTATCCAGCACTGGCTATTCCTACATGCAAGAGGAGCTGAAGCTATGCTATGTTCTCCATATGTAAACTGTGGGCAAAGAAATGGTACCACAATTTACTTCACCTTCTTTAAATGTCAGCAGTCAGCACTCAGCATGCTACCATGACTCTGCAATTCACTGGGTTATACAATGATAAAAGGGGATGGGCACTGGGCAAAACAAAACAGGGAATAACTTTGGGTCCTAAGTTTTCCACACCGTAGATAACACCTGCACCGTACCATAGTTAGAGAAAATAATGTATAATCAAAACCGACTCTTCCAAGGTCATGTACCCAAAGAAAATGCAAATTTATATGACAGCATTCCCAGGGCAATTTTAGAAAGCAATCAAAATCCTTACTAGCTATACCACCAGATAATAACAGCCAACTCACAGACTAGAGAAACTAGTTACTTACTTTACTAGATGAATTGACTAAACAAGCTCAAATATTACAAAAAACTCAAGCTTCTATCAACAATAATAACCCAGCTGAAAGAAGCATATTAAAGCAGATTTCAGTTTCTTTCAACTTAAGGCAAATATCCCCAAAAGAATTAAAAAGCTGTTAGAGACACAGGACATTAGAAACTAAATACAACACTGTACAATAAAGGCTTTTAGCTATTCAAAAACATGCACACCGATTGGATAGCCCAATCAGCCTGAGCATATCCTTTGTAAATCAAGTTTATCCCAATAGAAAGAAGTCTGGTGGATGCTTAGGTCTTCTTGAGCGAACAGACTTTGTTTTCGAATATGTGCCAGGAGAATTAGAGTTTAGCAGCTACAGGATAAAATGTAAGGCAATTAGGCAAAGACATGGGCTTTGTTGAAGTACATTAACCCATCAGATGTGCAGTAGCAAGCTCCACCAATAACCCCGCCCAACACCCAGGAACAGGCACACATCACAGATCATTCATGAATAAACATTTTCTGCTGTTTCCCGTCCTCATGAATATTTATTGTGAGCAGCAAGCACATACATGCGGATGTGTTTACTGACTGGAAATTCAAGTCCCATATTTAACTGCAAAAGCAACGTAATGTGGTAGGGTTACCACCTGTCCCACTTTGCGAGGGACAGTCCCTCTTTGGGCAGTTGTGTCTTGCTAAAAAAGTGTAAAAATGGGAATTTTCCTGAGATTTTAGGACAAAATTAGTTCCTATATTTTATGCGATAGTTGCATAAAACAGTTATTCTGTATCTGAAACACCTAAATGTTATAAGAAACAGAATAAGCAACTAAAATGCTACAAGAGTAACCTTTTATTTAGGCAAAAAAGGCAAGTTCTGTCCTTTGTACTGGCCGTGAGTATGTTTTGGCCTGCAAAATCTGATGTTTGTACCAAAAATGTCCCACTTTGGGCATTTAAAAAGGTGGCAACCCTATAATGTGGGCATGTTGAGCCAGTGATAACTGAAGAAATTAACTGACAAATCTGATACATCAAAGGCAGTCATGATTAATGTTTAATGATCACGTTAACGGATTAAAGTCATTACAGTCACCTAGTAACACAGTTGACATTTTTACCTACAGCCGGCTTCTAAAATGCAAATAAATTTTTTCTAACAAACTCTTGAAATACTGAAATTACAGCAGCTGCCTGCAGTATGCAGCTAGATATGTGCGTGGCAATGTGAAATGATACTTGCATGACTTGGTCAATACCATAAAGCCATACAGCTAGATTAATAATCTTCAGATACTCTCTAATTCGTTTAGAGAGTGAATAAAATGCAACATGCATGTTTTAAACATTTATGAAACTCTAACATTTGCAATTACCAAAAGACTCCAGTACTTAGACATATAAAAAGAGAATGAAAACGAGACTGCAAATTAAACGGCGTTTTGGAAAAAAATCAACTGGGAGACTTGACAGCCATGGGTAGAGGAATTGTTTTGAAGCCCACACCCACCCACATGCACACACACACACACACACACACACACACACACACACACACACACACACACACACACACACACAAGCACGTGCGCACACACACATGCACATGCACACAGCAGACTTAATTGCAATTAATAGACTGTCTCATGTGTGGGAACCTAAAGCAAAACAGCTAAATTTAGACATTTATAACTATAACCCCTTACAGTACCATCATATATTCAATTAAAATAGAATGAACTTGAGTCTTCTGACACAACACAATTACAAAAACAGACAACGAAAAACAATAACCAACATGGAAAACACAAGTCACACGGCAGTCAAAAAGTAACCACACAGAAAAAATCCCATGAACATGTGACTATAATGCATCTTACATTTACTTATTTCTCATTTATGGATGGCCTGTTTACGGAGCATTCACAAAGTGCTCCACCACAAGTACGGTAATGTATGCATGAGGTCAATAACATATCTGCATGCCGTGTCAATCATGCAACATTTGCATATTGCTTCACCGGCTTTCTGCTTGTCAATTTAGAGTTCCAGGCATATTCCTGCGAGAAACAGCTGGTGGGTTAATGTTCTTTAACAAAGCCAAGATATGTGAGCAATGACTATCCTGCACAGTCACAGACAGATGAACGATGTACCCCCTTACATCACACACACACACACACACACACACACACACACACACACACACACACACACACACACATGTGCGTGCGTGTGTGTACGCTTTGGCCAGTCCTACATTAAATTAAAATAAATCATTACACATCCAAAAACAAGATAGCTGCTGATTTTTCTCGCACTCAGAAAATGACATGCCAATTTGACAAAATCTGTTATAAACTGAGCGATTATGAAAAGAAGACCAACTAAAACTCACATTCTCCATACCATTTAACTGGAGACTCTATCAAACAGACTTCTCACACTACCAAATGACACTAAACCTCTCTGAAGAGGCAGAATACTAGAACACAAGTTAATAAAGCTCACAGATCTCATTGCTGTAAGTACTCATATAAATATCAGCACAAAAAGCACCTCCCCAGAGTTAGCAGTGCATACCTATCCAAAAATCAGAAAATGAAAACTCTGAATAGAAGGCATCACAAGCGATTCCTCGTTATTGTAAAAAAATGGCAAAAACATAAACTTCAATGTACTCTGTGAAGTGCAAACTCTTTTAGAGGTGGTTGAGCTGCTGAAGAAGTAAAATTTCTTCTCATTCTTTTCATCATGGGTCCTGGCTAGGAGTGCATGTGAGAAAATAGGTGGGTACTGGGTGGACGTCCGACTGCAAAAGTACTTGGCACTGACTGATGGAAAATTAAATTGTAAAATTATAAACAGCTCTGCAGCTCCACTCAATTCACTGCTGTGCTGTTGCTCTTCTGAATTTCCTACCCAAATCTGAAACAGGCATGTGGTAAACACATAGTCTTCAACAGGCTGGCATGAAGCTGAGATCATCATGCACGTCTATGCATGCTGGCGATGTGTGATGATGTCAGCCACAACTTCAATTTGTAAAAAAAAAAAAATGAAAAAAAATTGGGAAATGAAGGGGGCCACTTGGGAATTTGTGGCACCCCATTATTTTACCTGAAAACTGGTAAATACCGAGGAATTTGGTACGGTTGACAGGTATGGCTGTCAAGTGTATCATACCTACATGACCCTTTGTCTCTTTCTCTCACTCTCTTTCTCTGTTTCACACACTTGCACACTGACTGTGCTCATGTACATAAAAATGTTGGAAATTTTTCTACAAATTCCCATGAGCTTGTCATATAGCTAAATTCACATGTACATAGACATTATTGTGCATGTTGTAATTTACTTTAAATATACTATCAACTAGGGAATTCTTGTTAACTGCAAACAACTGTAAATCTGATGCATGTTAATATTCTCTTTCAAAGTGGATTGTTGCATTGTGTATACAACTGTGAAGCTGACAGTGCTGGTTCTGTGTAATGGGCCATTTTACTTTGCAGGTTTTGTCCTAGGGGCCTATGCAATGGTTGGAATAGTCTAGAATAGTTCCCTTATAAGAATGCCAAACAATTAAAAAAACAGAAATTAAGAAGAGTGTAGACAGAAGTTACCAGAAAAGCAAGATGACCAACAGCTGCTTACTGAAATGATACAGTTTAATCTTCTGTACTATCCTTCATCTTATGCAGTGTTCATGTTTAAATGCTTTCCAGGTGTCTATAAACACCTTCCCTTTGAGATGTTTGGTAAAACTTAACAGGTATTTTGACTATATATCTCACAATATGTAGTCCTTGCTTTCACATTTCTCACTACATAGCTACTATTTAATATTTCACATTAATTGTCATAAGCTTTAAGCAGCCTTGTTTTCATTAAACAGGTAGCACATACAAGGGTAATGCAGCTTTTGGCAAAGAATAAAAATCATTGTTGCTCATATTCACATTTTCCATGTTTGTTGTCTTTCAGAACAGGACTTATGAGAGCAGATAGGCTAATTGTTGCTGTCAGCCCCACACAAATTTACAGACATACTGTATCTTAAAAGTTTGAAATGCACTGTTCATTGGCCATATAGTACTTCCAATACAGCCCCAAGAATAACCTACTCACCCAATACATTTTATCAGAAAAAACTGACAAATGCAGACATGCAACACAGCAGAAATTCCAGAAAAAGGCACATGTGAAAAGTGTAGCTTATTTTTCAACAGTTGGTCAAGAGATGTGACATACAAGAGTAAAACTCCTGCCTAACTGTTTCACTTGGTAAGATGTTTCAGTATTACAGTATAGGAGAAGAAAGGAATTTCACTCTTTAGGACCACTAGATTCGTAATTTTCTCCCTACAGCCATGTGTTTTATTGTATGATACCTGGATGGGGTAGTATTATAGGTTCATAGGTTGGTACTAGGCTATCAGCCCTAGGGCCTATATAAGCCTAGCCATAACAATTCCCTGGCTATTTCTTCCCACATTATTTACTTTCCTGGACCCCTGTCTAGCAGGGCGACTGACGTGAGCCCTGGGGTGAATTTCCTTTCTCCCATCCAATCGTCAAGGTTCCTCTTGAAGAGGTCCAAAGAGGCACTCTGCTTGACATGTATGGGCAATCTATTCCAGAGTCTGGGGAGTCTCTGGGTCAGGAACCTATCCCTCCAGCATGTTTTGTTTATTGTGATGACAAGGTTTAGATCCCTGGAGCGTGTAGCTCTGAGGGATTGGGATTTCTTTAAGTGTAGCATGTCCAACAGCTCTGGGTTTGACATGGCCTTGTATGTTAAGCAGAGATCGCCTCTGAGTAGGCGATATGCGACAGAGTATAGCTGGAGTTTTTTAAGGCGGTCAGCGTAGGGCATCTGCTTTAGGCCTGTGATTCTTTTAGTGAGGAATTTCTGAGGCCTTTCCAGTTGTTGCAGATGTCTTGAGAGGTACATACCAAATGGGGCGTTGTATTCTATAATGGGTCTAATGAGGGATGAGTACAGTGGGACAATGACCTCCTTTTTTCTGGATTAAAAGCCCTTTGTGATGAAGTGTGCCACATAGAAGGATTTCCTGACTGTTGTGGCGATGTGGTTATCGAAGGTGAGACCACTGTCCACCTGTGTCCCTAAGTCTCTTATCACACTTTCTGTGTTTAGTGTACTGCCACCTATATGGTAATTCATGGATACATGTTTTTTCCCAAAGGGGATAACAATACATTTCTTGGCATTGAGCTTGAGCCCATGGCTCTGGCACCAAGCATCTGTTTCTGTAAGGCCCTTTTGTAGAGTATCCACATCATTTGGGGATTCAATAATGGCTCCCAGTTTGTAGTCATCTGCAAACTTTGTTAGTAGAGTCCCTTAGTGTTGACCTGTACTTCAGAGAAGTAGATGCCAAACAAGAGCGGCCCCAGGACTGAACCCTGAGGTACTCCACTTGTCTGGAGCTGGATTTGGAGTCGGCTACTTTTACAGTGTGGGTTCTATCAGTAAGCCATTTAGCAACCCATTGGGTGACATAGGGATTAATGCCCAACTTAGTAAGTTTATCTATGATTCCAGAGTGGGGGATGGTGTCAAAGGCCTTGGCAAGGTCTAGATAGGCTGTGCGGACCACCTTACCCTTGTCCATGGCTCTGGAGACTGATTCAAAGAAGTCAATCAGGTTCAGGAGACAAGATCGGCCCTTCACAAACCCAAACTGGGTGGGGTCCAGTGTTTGAAGGTTGCCAATGTCTTTGTTTATAAGTTCCATGATAATACGCTCCATGGCCTTGCAGATAAGGCTTGTCAGACTGATGGGATGGTAGTTTCCGGGATCCAAGGTGGATCCCCTTGTGGATTGGGATAACTGTAGCTCTGCGCCACTCAGTGGGCACGAAACCTGAGGTGAGGCTATGATTAAACATGACACTTAGGTGAGGTGCCAGTTCATATTGTAGTTCATGTAGTACACAGCTCGGGATGTCATCTGGTCCCATGGATGCTGTATTCTTGGCTTTAGAGAGTGCGTTTTGTACCTGTGTGGCCATTATTACTCAAATTTGGCAATCTTCCGGTATTGAGATGGGCCATTTAGGGGGTGAGAGGGGGGTAAAGTTGGCACTGAATCGATCTGCCAGGATATTGGCAATATCCTTCGGATCAGTATATTTAATGCCATTCTGTTTTAGCTCAGAGCAGATCTGAGCATTGCCATTTAGATTCTTGACATAGTTATAGAATGCTTTGTGGTTGTCTTTGGAATCTTTGGCAATTTTATTTTCGTAACTAGCTTTGGAGGATTTTATGAGGCATCTCAGTTTCTTACTGAGGCTAGTAAGGAGTTTTTGCATCCTGGGATTTTCCTCTTTTCTGCAAAAGTTTCTTCCTTTTGTTGTAAAGTTTGTTTATGGCAGGGGACCACCAGATTGGCTTCCTTTTTTTGGATGAGAGCATTTTGGTTTTATTTGGGATGGCACGATTCATGCATGAGTGGATGTGCTCGTACAGTGCCTTAGTGTAGGATTCAGCAGTTGAACTTTCAGTTCCCATCTGCATGGGTGTCATGAAGTTTGTCACTTCTGACTTGAGTAGCATGAAGTTGGCTTTGGAGAAGTTTTTTATGGTGGTTTCTTTATTGGGGGGTGGGGGTGGGATGTGGATGTTAAGGGTGATTAGCTTATGGTCAGACCTGACTAACAAGGGGGTGACCATAGGTATGGAGCATTGATTTCCCATGTTGGTAATGACCAGGTCTAGGATATTGGAGCCCCTGGTGGGACTATGGATTATTTGATCCAGGGCATTGGAATTTATGAATTCCAAGAACCGCTGCGCAAAGGTGTTGGGACATGAGTAGTTTTCCCAGTTAATGGCAGGGTAGTTAAAATCACCCAGTATTAGGGTGTTTGGTTCTATCTTAATATTTTCCAGTATGTTTAGAAAGGTGTAGTGAGCATCTTGGGGTATGGTGGGGGATCTGTAGCAAGCTACAATTTGGATTGCAGTCTTACCTAGTGTTAGTTGCACTTGGAGAATTTCAGACACATTGTGTTGGCCAACTAGCATGGTGGTGTGAAAATCCTTGGTGAATATTGACACTCCTCCACCTTTAGTGTTTCGGTCCTGGTTTGGTGACCAAAAAGTGTGGTAAGAGTTGCAGCCTGATATTGCAGGGGTGCTCTCTGGAGCCTTGAACCAGGTCTCAGTTACTGCACAGATATCAATGTTCTCCATTTTTAGGAGTGCCTCGAGAGAGTGCATTTTGAGGTTTAGACTTCTAGCATTGAGTAGCATTACCTTCAGATTTTGCATGCTTGTACCTGTTACGGTGGTGGTTTTGTCCTTTGAAATTTGCCTAAAAAAGGCACTATAGGGGTGGCAAGAGCCTTAGCCAGTAACCTGAATTCCAGGGGTGACAGGTGCAGACCATCTCTGGCAAAGCGTCGTGGTCTGTCAATCATGTCATCCCAGGCAGACAGATACTGGATCCCCTTTGAATGACACCATAAGCTTAGCCAATTGTTGAAGTCAATCATTTTATCCTTATATTGTGATATCATTCTGGGTGAAGGCAGGATGCTACTCAGGGCTAGGGTCATACCTGCCTGGCCACATGATCCGAGAGCTCTTCCATGTCTCTTTGCATGTAGTCCAGGGAGGTACGTCTCAAGTCATTCACTCCAACATGGACAATGACAGAGTCATATTTGTACTTGTTGTGGAGTGACTTGAGTGCATGCGTTATGTGGCGGATCCTGGCACCCGACAGGCAGCTGACTGTAATTTTCTCCTTATTCAACCTGGTGAGAGGGACATCAGTGTGCCGGACTATAGAGTCACCTATGACTAAAGTGTTAGGTACATTGTCTTGCCTTAGGGGCTGTTGCTGGATGGCACACTGGTGTTGTGAACTATGTGACACATTGGTTGTGATTGGTGTTTGTTTGCGTTTCAGCTTCAGAGGTCTTTGTTGCTTGGGCAGGTTACAGTTAAGGGCCTCTGCATATGTGGATTTAGTGTTGCTATATGTGGGTGTTGGTGGTGTGGGTTTAGAAGGGCTATGTGTTGCTTGAGGTGTAGTGTGGGTGTTAACCTTCTCCTCTTGACTGTTTAGCACAATCTTGGGTGGAGAGAGCTTTGCTTCCATTTTGGCTATGTAAGTGCATCTCTTACAGGTTGTAGTGTTGGGTGGTAGGAGGAGAGGGTTGTCTGTGTACATGAGGCAATTGCTGCATTGCCCCAGTATGCCCAGATTCACCAGGTGTACAGGAGAAATCACCAGAAGCTGACCCTTGGACATGCTTGGTTTGGGGCTTTTTTTTTTTTTTCCTTTGTAAAGTATAGGAGCTGTTTCCTTAGCAAGGTACTTTGCAATTATAGGCTGTTTAGTGCCTACTATTAATTTATCCATGTTAACAAGGAGAGTTCAGTGTTTGTATGAGTTTAAGGCTTCCTAGTGCTTTCCAGCAGGTATTAGAGTAAGTGCTAGTCACAGGGATGCTTAAAGGTAAGATTGAAAAGAATGCACTCTGCAGTGTGCACTAGAGAAGTTAGATGTGAAAGTAGGTAACTTGAGTTTTACCTGTTTAAAAAGTTAAGGTTTAGTGGAGAGTTACTATTTTTAAAACAGCAAGATGGATTGAAAGGGGTGGTCACTTTTGTATTTTGGTACTATGAAATACTGTAGGATGGCCAATAAATTTAAATAATTGAAGAGGTGGGATTTCAAAAATGATGATTTTGTGATTACTCACATAAGCCAGTGAAAGTAGAGAGAAATGAGATATATGGTCAGATTAACATAAGAGGCGTGCAACTAGAAAGACAGTGGTATTTAACAAGACAAGTAAAATGGGTGGGAGGGCAGGAAAAAATTCTGCCTGACTCAGAACAGAGAAAGCTGTGGTCTCTTTTGAAGTTTTAATATGCTGTTAAAACAGAATGCAAGCAAAACACAAGGTAAAGAAAACAAACTACAGTATTCAAAATATAGAAAGGCAATACAGTAATACAAAAAATAAAAGCAAACTAACCTTTCCTTCACAGCAAAGTGTAGCAGAGTCTGGATGAGCCTTTCTGGTAAACTCATTATAAACTCATTTAGGTGTTTTCTACTAATTTTGCACATGAATTCAGTACATTTCTGTGCTGGGATCTCTCCTATTTAGCATTTACTTTTCTGAAGTTAAAGCCAAAACCAAAGGGCTCTGACTGACTAAATTTGCAGATGACTACAAGCTAGTAGCAGTCATTGAATGCCCAAATGACTTGCCATCCTGCAAGAAGGTTTATCCCCAATAAATAACTGGTGTCAAAATCATTAACTGAAACTAAATGCCAAAAAGATTAGCACTGTATCCTTTGGAAAGTCATCTATCTCAGGAACTACAATATTAATGATACAGTTGTTTGGGATTTGGGAACTTATGAGGACAGTGACCTAATTATTGACCAACATGTGTTTATTGTTTTTAGAAAGTCCTTCTATATTGCACAGCCTATAAACAAAATGATTGTATCTAGATCTAGGGGTGTCATTGTCTCTCTTTACTCATCCCTCACTAGGCCAGTCATTGACTGTAATGCCCCCTGCGGCATGTATCTATCCAGACACATGCACCAACTGGAATGAAAACAGAGATACCTTCCTAAAATGATACAAGACCTAAACAGCATGTCCAATATGGACCAACTGAAATCCTTGTCACTATACTCAGTATCCTACAGACTGCTAAGTGGTGACCTGTTTCTGGCATACAAGGCATCCTCTAACCCATTACTGATGGATTTACTGCACATCAGCAAGTTAAATGGAATCATAAATATTCAGTCTAGGGATATAAACCTCTTCTGAAACATCAACAGAACAGTTTGGAGGACAGGTATATCTCACAGAGGATACTACTGCTCTGGAACAGACTGTCCATCCACTTCAACTGAAGCTCATCCCTGTGCATTTTCAAGTGCAACTTAGGTCTATGCATATGAAACAGAAAATTTACCCCAGGACATCCCCGTACTACTAATGGACAAAGGCAGCTCCTAAATGTTTTAATCTCTGCATGGGTTCCCTCAAATTATCTACGGTGGAATCCCAGTTATTATCATTAGAGATAATATATAATTCTTAACCATGGGATGGATTAAGGTCAATCTGTAACCAAATGGGGTAGGGTATTTCAAGCACAAAAAGGGAATCTGGCTTGGCTCATAATGGCCCACAAGGGCAGCTAACCTAGTACTTACCTATGAACCTATGAATTGAATCAAGACTCCTTTATAATGTTGTGTCATTGGGGTAAGTACTGTGATTTTACAAGGGCAGCTAACCCAGTACTTACCTATGAATCTATGAATTGAATCAAGCTCCTTTATAATGTTGTGTCATTGGGGTAAGTACTGTGATTTCACAAGGGCAGCTAACCTAGTACTTACCTATGAATCTATGAATTGAATCAAGACTCCTTTATAATGTTGTGTCATTGGGGTAAGTACTGTGATTTCACAAGGGCAGCTAACCTAGTACTTACCTATGAATCTATGAATTGAATCAAGACTCCTTTATAACGTTGTGTCATTGGGGTAAGTACTGTGATTTTACAAGAAGCTTAGTTTAGTGGTGGCCATTAAATTGTGCTGCCCCTTTAAACTTTGGATAAAGAAATGCACATTTTGCCTGTTCTGGGAACTGACAATTCATGGCATACATGTAAGATTCATTGGAAAGCATAAAGTGCTTTAAAAGGAATCATTAGAAACATGGAGTGCTTTAAATGAATCCCCAACACAGGGACTTATTTTTGGGCTTACTTGTTTCAGAATTCATGGTTCACTGCTCAATACTTCAAACACTATTGCTTCACACCAATGCAGTTTTTTGTAAGCAGTCTGCGGCACACACAGATGGGGTACTATGAGCATCTTTCAATCACAGCATGACTATAAATTGTGTGACACAGAAATGTACACCTAAGCTATAAGTAACCCCCATATTTCAACTCCAAATTTTATGTCATTTCTTCTACATGGAGCAGAACAATCAGTGAACATTCCCACAGATTTACAACGGGTTAAAGTGGTATTTATAATAAAAATTTTGAGTGATCATCTTAAAACAGTGTAATACTTACATAATTTGTACGTAATTTATTTAATTTACCAGAACCAGGTCACATTGTAATTAGTTATGTTTATTACTGTAATATGTCAGCAATGATTGGTTCAAGATTGGATGCTGAGATAGATCATCCTATATATAATGGAATAGTGTCAGTGTTGCATGGTTAATTTATAATTTAATTTAAGAGTTTGTTAATTATGTTTTAGTAGAACATTAGTGCATATGCTGAGTTACTTAGTGTTTTGTGTAGGACATATTATCTATTTGGTATAAGCCATGGAAATGAGCCTTATTAAAAGCAATACTAACAACAACCTTCTCCAATGATTGCAAAAGCATCATAATTGTAATTGGTGATACAACTGTAACATTTCAGCAAACATTTAACCTGATTGTTTTATAGGGCATATCATGTCCAAGTTTACAGCCTACATGTTGCCCAACAGTCTAATTTAGCTTCCATACTCTGGTGTGTAAGGAAGCAGTGTACTAAAGATGGGCTGAAATCAATGCTTAACTAGTATGATAGATCACTGAGCTTTACTGAGACTAATTTACAACTCAAGTACAACTTAGTTATTATTACAGATATTTTGCAACATTAATTTCATATTTGTACCCATTTGATTTTTATTGTCATACAATAAAAGTCACATTACAGTACAGAACATACAATAAAGTATCCTGTTTATAATCTAAAGTAAAGGAAGCATACCTCTTAATCTTTTAGTGCAAGAATTCTGCACAAAGCCAAACCTAATGTGGGAAAAGGCCCCAAATCAGGGACAGATTTTAAATGTTGTTCTTATAAACTCAAAAAGTTGCTAGAATATTGGATTTTGCATTTTTTGAGTGATATGAAGTCTGAAACTCAAATGCCTGTCATTATTTGGTTGCTTCAGTCCTCAAACATTTTCCAGAAAACCACAAATTTTATGAAGAACAGTCCAAAATGTTGATGCAAAAATACAATATCCTGTAAAATTCTAGACTCTTGAGAGGCCTGAATGGAAGCCTCCTCTGAATTACTTCCATATAGTTTAAATATGACATTTATATGTGGAATAAGTAATGGTTTCAAGACTATCACGTTTATTTGTGGCATACAAATAACTGTACAGAAGAGAACATCTTCTATCCCGATTTGAAATACTAAAGTAGACTAATTGATAACATTACTTTCTGTAAATTTGTGTTCTTATTTCAGTAAAAGAAAACAGGATAATTTCTTTTTAAGTATGAAGGTTTGAGGCAATAGCTCAATTCCTTTTGAAAGAACCTTTAAAACAAGCCACATTTCTATGAAGAGTCAATAATTCTTTCATTACCTTTGTGACAATTGGGGAGAGATGGGCGAAGGCTGCCAGCCTAGACAAATAGAATTTGATACATAATTCTATTAACTGTATAAATAAATGTAAAATACCGGCTTGTGTTTTTAAATGTAAGAAAACACTGTAAAATGTGAACTTCAAGATTGTTGCAACATTGCCATCTGCTGTAAGGAAAACCAAGCTAAGTATTTCATATGTGTCTTTTTAAATTGAAAAGATCTTATGAATCTCTTTAATGTTAGAATTTGGCTCCAGGGTGGCTGGATGAAGATTTCATGCCCATTGTTTCAAGGCTAAAGTTTATGAATAGAATTTAGATGTGGAAGGTGCTTTATTGCTCTGGTTACTGCTAGCATATAAATGTGAAATGTCTTCTATTGTTGTAAGTTTCTGTGCAGGTGTTAGATTATAGCAATAACCCACGCATGGGTGTGGGTAATGCTGGATTTATCCATGGTTGGTGTGGTTTGGTCACAAGGGCGAATCCCGAATGACCAAACAAAGCCAACCATGGGTAAATCCAGAATTACCCACACCCAGAAGTGGGTTATTGCTATTATACAATGACATTATTTAAGAAAAAAAAATTAATTTTCTTAAATAATGGCATTGTATAATGCCTCCTTGCTGCCCTTCCGCAGCTGTCTGGTATTCTGCGGCAGTTCTGATGTACTGTGCCTGCTTATGCCTATGCAGTACATCAGTGCTGTGGGCAAAATCAATGGAGAAAGCAAGATCTCCATTGCTTTTTACAAACTTTTTTGCTATGTTAAATGGGATTAACATAGCGAGACAACTTTAAAAAAAGCAACAGAGCCGTTGCTTTTTTTAAAGCTGGCTCGCTATGTTAAACCCATTTAACATAGCGAAACAGTTTGTAAAAAGCAACGGAGAAAGCAAGATCTCAGTTGCTTTTTACAAACTGTCTCGCTATGTTAAACGAGATTAACATAGCGAGACAGTGTGAAGCAACGGAGATCTTGCATTCTCCTTTGCTGTAAAAAAAAAAAGAAGAGTTATAGTAATGGAAAAATTCCGGCCGACCGGACCTTTTTCCATTACTATAACTCTGATTGGTCAGCGTGCATGGTTTTTGAATATTAATGGGGGGTCGTTGTATAATGCTAAATAATGCAGTTTGTTTGCCTGGGAAAACCTAAGTGTTAAAAATTATGTAATTTGGGGAGGGACCCAGCAAACATGTTTGTTAGTAATCTTTAAATACTATTTCTCTCACAAGAGACTGAGAAGCCTTTTGACTTTGGACATCTAACTTATCAGCACTCTGTCTTATGCTCACATGTAAGTTTTAGCACTGTGATTTCTTGTAGGAATAGTTACAGCTAGTAAAGATTAATTAGGTATTTTTCTTTGAAATCAGACCTGTCCTACTGTATTATTTTAAGTTTCTGTGTGATCTCTGAACTCTTAGATATCTCTGTGGTGTAGTAGTTTTGTCTTGTGTTTTAATTATTTATTATTAAATATTTTTAAAACCTTCTACCTGTGGCTGATTTGTGTAGAGATAAGCTCTAGAGTACATTGCATATTTATAGAGGTTATTGTAATAGGCCACTCTAAAGTAAGCCTTGACTGTTAGTCATACTACCATTGGATAGTAATATTGCACAGTAATAATTGGACACCCTATTAAATGCCTTTATTAGCTGATATTATTAACTAGATGGTGGCAGTAATTACTAATGTATAGTCTGGGTAAAGAGGCACAGTTGGAGAATCTGTGTCAGCCTTTCCCAGGAGTGTCTATGAAGTTGTATAAATACTTATCTCAAAGTGTGTGTGTGTTGTGTCAGCTACTTGGCAGGGACACGAAGCACTTGTTGGACAGAGAGGGTACTGGAGGTTTTAGCTTGCCCTGTTAGGCTGAGACCTGGACCCTATAGCTGTGCCAGTGGGGAGTCTTATTAGGGACCAGGTGAGCAAGGGAGCAGCCAGCCCCAGACTGACTGTGTTCTCTATGTGCACTTAAGGGAAATTGTACTTTACTGTGTATATTAGTTATCCTTTCCTCTTCTATGAGACAACCTCCCTGGTGTTAGTGGTCAGGATTGAGGCTCCTTGATTGCTGGACCAGGGCTTTAGCAATTCTGAAAATCATGTGTACCAACCTATATTTTTCCTGAAGAAAAAAAAAATAAGTGATGCCTTGTAATACTCATATTGTTTCTAATCTCACCAGGGTCACTTTATTTTACATGTTTATTTTCCTCACTAAATAATTTATTTATTCTCTATTCAATAAACATCATTAGACAACTGTACTCAAATTAAATCACAGGACAACAAATATAACCAAAAATTCAGAGTCAATTTAAGCTTTGCCATTTTAGCCACTTTAAGTATAAGCATGATTCATTGGAAGACAGTATTTCTTGTCACCATAAATTCACAACGTTACTTGTCAAAAATCAGTCTTCATCTTAGCAAATCAGAAAACTGTTCTGTTTGAAAATTACAGGTCCACACACACACACACACACACACACACACACACACACACACACACACACACACACACACACACACACACGCACACACACACACACACTATACATGCATGGTGATGAGAAATCTTACGCCATGTACCCACCTTACCCAGTGGCAGTTGGTGACTTCAAATCAAAGGGGGGCTGCAGAAGACAGTTGAATGGTTGGGGTCAATGGGAAGGAGTGTGGTCAACTAGAAAGGGGAGAAGCTATGCTCAAAACCAAAACAACTAACTAAATAAACTGCCCTGGGTGCCAAACCATCATTATGAGAGTCCAATCAAGACAAAATGAAGTGTAGAAGAATAAAAATATTTCAATGCATTGGCTGCATGACAGCTTACTTAATATCTAGATGGAAACAAAAAGGTTGTGAGGCATGAAAAACTAAATTAGTTTTTAAATACATTAATGGAATGCCAGTCAAAATCAAGTAGCACTCAACTCAAACCACTTCTTGCACTGCAGTTCTAATTACAATTTATATTCAGCTTTATTAAAGTACCAAGTAACATGCTGAAAGTAGAAATGTCTGATGCCCCCACTTGTAAAAATGTTTCTTATCCAAAAAAAGAGCTGCTGCCTGACAACTATCTACTTGTTTCATGGTGAAAACATGATCAAAGTAAAAATTGAAAAGCAAACAAGAAATAAGCTCAAGATACATTGCTTAAAAGGATTACTGTACAGGTTATGGACCACACAATTGGCATTCTGTTTAGTTTACAGGTAAAGCCTGCAGAGATGACTGGAAGTATCCAAGTGTAATGAGATTCTTAAAATAATGTAATCTGTCCTTTATTACAAATACTGTGATATGCATTTCAATACCCAAGGCTTATACATTATCTAGTTAAGTATTCTCTACATGGCAATAACAGAAAGGCTTTCAATGTTGGCAATTCTTTAACAGTATGCTTATTAAAGCTTACTCGCATCTTACGATCTCAGCCAAGCTTACCTGATGGTCATTAAAGTATTGCTACTTAAACACAGAGCAACAGGCACTTTGAGTAATAAGCATAAATCAACAGTACAAAAAATATGACAGAAACCAGACCATTCTGCAAAAATCAAGGACAGATGAAAAGCCACTCTAGTACTTGTGTCTACCTTGGATGGGGGGATACTCTGCACATTTACACTGCATAACTACTTCTTGCCTTGCTTCGACACATCCAGAGTCACTACATGGGGGAGTGAGGTGCAAGAAGTATGTCACAATTTGAAATGTCTCTGGCTGACTGTGATGGCCATGACACATTTGTCATACCTCTCAACCTCAGAGCAAGAAATCCGGACAAAGCCATGCAAAGAAGTGGGACAAAGGCCCAAAAATAAGGACAATTTTTAAATATTGCTCTTATAAACTTAGAAAAATAATAGAATAGGTCTTGCATTAGTATGAATTTTCTGAATGGTATGAAATCTGAAACTCAAATGTCTGTCATTATTTTCTAACTTCAGTCTTTAATGATTTGTCACTAATTTGCCAAAAAAACCCACAATTTTGCAAAAAACCCCCCTCACAATTTTATGAAAAATGGACCAAAAATGTGATGTAAAAATATAAAATAGACACACAATACAGCTGGGAACCTGTCAAAGAAGGGACACTTTAATATTAGTACTCCTAACTTGAGCAGCTGACAAAATAAAAGAGTCTACATGCATTTCTGAAATAAAAATAATCTATAACTCTGATTATTACAGTTATTTCTTAATTGTAAACCCTCCATGTTTTCTTCCAAAATTGCTATTTTGCGGAGGGATTATTAGGGGGAAGAGCAACATTTTGAGCCAAAATCAGGGACAGTTGAGATGTTTGGCTATCCCTAATTCTATAAAGCAATTTATTTGCATGTACCTCTCAACCTGTTAATACAATAAATCTGGACAAGGCCAAATATTTTGGGCAAACATATAAACAGTACTAAAAATTGCTCTTGTATAAACTGAGACAGTTGATAGAATACCAGGTATTACTTTAGCATGCAGTTTTCTGAAGGTTATGAAGTCTGAAACTCAATGTGCCATTATTTAGTGACTTAATTCCTAAATGATTTGCCAGAAAACCACAAATTTTATGAGGAACAAACCAAAATTAAGAAGCAAAAATCTATTCATTCTTTGAAAATCTGGACAGTTGGGAGGTATAGTTCAGCTGGGGCTGTCTTTAAGTTTGCCGCCCTTCCCCCTCACAAAATCATGGTCGAATGGAGCCTCCCTTTGCAGTCATTCCAATGATCCATTACTTGGCTATTTCACTCCATTTACCATAAACACTAATGTGCATACTGATTTACTTCTATGATGATTTGGACTTCATTTGAAAGTTTTATTTTGCATTTTACAGCACAAACACTAAGACATCTGCTAAACAAACTTAGCATTAAAACTTCTTTGCCCTTGAAACTCACATTCATTGAAACAGCACTGAAACCCACATTCAAAGAAAAATACATTTTACCAGTGGCAGAACTGCCCAATTCAGAACATCTTTCCAGTAAACAATGAAACAAAATGCATGCACCCATAATGACAAAACTGCCCAGTTCAGAACATTTCCATCATAAAAGTCTACTCAGACTTCTACAGTCCACCATTATCAGTAAATATGCACAATTCTACAGTCCACCATTATCAGTAAATATGCACAATCTCTGAAGAAATAAAAAAGTCATTGAAATAATTCCACATTAAATAAATCTGTAACTAATGAAGAGGTTGCTGCTAGCAAACACCTTTATATTTCATGTTTTCGTCCAAAAATAAAGTGTCTGATGCCCCTGAAGAATAAATTGCCTATATTCCATTAAAATGATAAGCTAGTAATATTGCAATAGGAAATGGATAGCAAACCGATAACAGACTCATAGTTAGTATCTTAACTTTTTCAGTACGGCAGCATTCATCCCTTGTGGGAGTAGAACCAACAACCTTCTGCATCAAAAGAAGTACACAACCTGTTGTGCTATTAACAATGCAAGCTGACTTAGCATAAGCAGCACTAAACTTCTCTTCCCCTGCAGCTCTCAGCTCCTTGTAAAATCTATTCAATACTCAACTGCATCTCAACTTCACAACACAAGAAGTCTGGAAAAAGCCAAATTTATTGGGGGGGGGGTCAAAAGCCCAGAAAACAGGGACACATTAAACATTCCTTGTATAATCTTGGAAAGTTGCTAGAATAAAATGCTGTGTTACCACCATAAATTTTACTGCCAAGGTTCCTGTGCAAAAGAGTCAGAGCAACATACCACTAAGCCAAATCACCTGCTTTGTGAAAGAAAAATGCTGTGTTACCACCATACATTTTACTGCCAAGGTCCCTGTGCAAAACAGTCAGAGCAACATACCACTATGCCAAATCAGCTGCTTTGTGAAAGAGCACAAGACTGAAACTTAAATAGCTATCATTTAATGAATTCAGTTCTCACCATAGCTGTCAACCTCTTAGCACAAAACACCTGGACAAACCCAGTAATGAGGGAATACAGCCCTCATACATATTCAGTGAATTCAATTCTTGCCATAGCTGTCAACCTTAGCACAAAAAACCTAGACAAAGCCAATAATGGGGTAATACAGTTCCAAAAATAAGGACACATTTCAAATATTCATCTTATAAAATTGCTAGAATAAAAGGTTGTGTTACTATGTATTTTCTGAAGAATATGAAGTCTGAAATTCAAGTGCCTGTCAATTTTACTTCTGAAAGAACAAAAACAATTTTCAGCAGAGGCCCAGGGAGAAATACTGCAGACACATGTCTTTGTAAAATGGCAGGACACCAGAGCAAATCCACACAAACACAGGGATGAGATACAAACTCCACACAGAAGGCACCCCAGCCAAGAATCAAACCAGAAAACCTATAGCTGTGACCATCAAACATGTAAGGAATTAAACATTCAGAAACCTGAAGTCTGAAATTCAAATGCCTGTCAATTTTATTTAACATTTGTTAATCAGGACAGTCTGACTTGGAACAAAAAACAATTTTCAGCAGAGGCCCAGGAAGAAATAATGCAGACATGTCTTTGTAACATGGGAGGACACAAAAGCAAACCCACACAAAAACAGGGAGAAGTTGCAGACCCCACATAGAAGGCACCCCAGCCAAGAATCAAACCTGAAAACCTGCAGCTGGGAGGCAACAGTGCTACCACTGCACCATCAAATATCAAGCATTGCAACATTTAGAAACCACAGATATTATGAGGAACAGATCAGATCAAAAATGAGGCAAAAATCTGCAATTTTTTTGCAAATGGTGGTGGGTAGGGAATTCAGGTCCTTAACACCTGCATACAAGGTACAGGGTTCAAGCCTGAGGTATTCCCTACCACACCACCATGAGTTTGTTCTAGCCACCTAACAACTGGGGCATTTTCACACACACACACACACACACACACACACACACACACACTTTCCTGAATTGCAGTGAGAATCATGCAGCATTCAACAGTAGTAAAAGCAATTGCAGGAAGTCAAAAGACTTGTTTTATGTTGCGAAATATAGAGCAAAGGATAAGCAAGCCGAACATGTGATTAGATAAAATTGAGATATATTGTAAGTAACAGAAATGAGTCTGAGGAGATCACACTTTTTTGTTTATTCCTGAACAAGATGCATCATCAAAGACATTTAAACTAATGATATTAAATAATGTAGATATTATAGCAATTCATAGCTAGAGAACTAATAAGTGACTGTGTTGTATATTTGCATTGCCATGGTAGAAATCAATTCCATCATCCAGTAGGTCTTGCCCAGTTGATTCCCTTCCTCAATCCATTAGGTTCATTTGTTCCTCTTCTGGGAGCAAGAGGCAGTCCCTCTCCAACCTGGGTGACAGACCTATGGGTCTATTCATTCGGTGACTGGAAAGCGTAGTCAACATATTTGTTATCCTGGAAGACAAGAGCTGGGTAGCTGAGAGCAGCCCATTCTGTCAAATTTGGTAGACTCTTCTTTACTTGGTGCTCATAATTCCTATGATGGCTCACTGGAGCTTTGCTAATGCTGATAGCCATGGGAAGTTTGCATCTCAGAATTACCACCATCCTGCAGGATAGGTGAACTGACAATGTCCACTCAATCATATCCTTCCTGCCTCCTTTATCTAAGTGCTACTGCAACAAATTGCACATCAGACATCTGGGGTGCACTCATGGCTTCATAACTCTATGCCATGGCAGGTGGGGGGTTGATTAAAAGTTATTTTCACACCATGATACTAGGAGAATATATGTTATCCCTATGTGAAATTGGAATGTACTTGCAGAGAAGTATGTGGGTTTGTATAGTGCAAAATGCTGAATGTTCATAATATTGACAGCTTTGCACAGCATAAGAAAATACCAAATGGAACAAAAGAATGTTAGATGCACCTGTGATTTAACTGTGTGATTATCAACTAATGTGGAAAGTACGAGGTACATGAGGATATATATATGGGCAGCAGAAGATTCTGTTAGCTTTGTTTAAGTATTGCTAGACAAAGCCACAAAATACATATAATGTGATTGATTGTTTGGGATAGAAAATAGTGGTGCAGTTTCAGAGTATGAAATGGCAATAATGCCTTTCTTTAGGGAGACTTCTTCCTTCCTTGTGACTCTATACTCTTGTAGTTGGCATGTATGTGGGTATATATATGTAAGCCTATCCCTCCATTAAAAACACAAATTGTTGATCCATCAATGATTGACATCTCACAATTGAAAAAATAATCATTGATCCACAAAAACACCAAAAAATAGCAAACTTTTTTTTTTGAATGAGGGCCAAGTCCACCTGATCCCCCTATATCTCCTTCAAATTATATATGGCAGTTCTGAGATCATACTTCTGTCAGGAAAAGGCACATTCCCAGATCCGTACCGTACCACAATGTTGTGGTGTAAAAAGTCAGTACATTATCAGCTAATTTTCAGACATTTGTACCAGCTCTTTCACATGTTGATCAAATAGATTGTCAACAAAAACATTTAAATCTTCTCTCTATATATAAAATACACACACACACACACACACACACACACACACACACACACACACACACACACACACACACACACACCCTTTGTTCCTCTTACCTTCCATAGTACGATGTAGATGCCTTCCACACATCCATAGTGCGATGTAGATCCCTTCCCCTGTCCGCGATCCATATAGCTGGGGCCATTACATACATCCCATAGCTGGTGCATTCAAGCACATCCCCGCAAGATCCCTGACGAGACTCCTTACCATTACATACCCACAAGATCTCCAGCCTGCCTGCCAACGTTGTAGTCCGGGTCCGACCTGTTCCCAGCGAAAGTCTATTCAGTTAAAACTGCATAGACTTCTGGGAGCTCTGTTCTGACATGTTTCCCAGTCCGGACTGCTGCTGAGACAGTCTGTGCATGCTCCATGCTCCAGACTGTCTCAGCAGCAGTCCGACTTTATCTTGTGAAAGTCCGCGATTTTTAAAATTTTTTTTATCTTTTCTTTTGCTTTTATTTTCTTCTTTTTCTTTTATTTTCTTTATTTTACAGCTGGGGGGCTGCAGTCCGGCAGTCCAATAGCATGGGCCATCCCTGACCTTATCTAACCCAGAAAATATAGTTTAACCCATTCTAACTTATCTTTTTACTTCCCATTGCACATATTTTCTACAACAGGTAACTTTTAACTACTTTACTAGTACTACAAGTTGGAGGTATAACTACTAACCTAGGTCTATCTAATACCAAGCTCAGTGAATAAAAATCACTTTTGTA
This sequence comes from Protopterus annectens, assembly GCF_019279795.1. Lineage (NCBI taxonomy): Eukaryota > Metazoa > Chordata > Ceratodontiformes > Protopteridae > Protopterus > Protopterus annectens. The sequence goes on from NC_056737.1 coordinate 1,978,768,691, forward strand.
GCTGCAGTGAGCATCTCAAACAAATTCTACCTTTTTCATAAATAGGTATTTGAAAACATAACAGCTGTAATAACAGTAGCTGACTGTTAAAACCAGAAGACCCTATCCCTGTTTGAATGACCTTGAAATATGTTTCATATCGTTCCATGCAGACAACATGAAATATTAATGGAAGTGTTTTGTTACTTATCCATCAGAACCACGAGAGCTAAAGACTTAAACCTCGGCACAAGTATGAACAGGACATGCTGGAGGGATAGATGCATAACCCAGAGGCTTCCCATGCTCTGGAACAAGATCCCAGTTCATGTTAGGCAGAGCCCCTCACTGACTCTCTTCAAGAGAAATCTTGATGAGTGGATGGGAGATCGTAAGTTTACCCCAGGGGTCACATCTGTGTCTCTACTAGACAGGGGCACAGTAAACTAATTCTATTATATAAGGGGACCTTCACTGTGTCACTACTGGACAGAGGCACAGTATTCTAAATCTATTCTGTGCATTTTTGTACCACTTCATGGAGTGGCGAAAGCCACATCACTATGGATAGGCTTACAAATGCCCTAGGGCAGATAGCCTAGTACTAAACTATGAAACTATGAAACTGTTAATAATGGCATTGTATCCCATTTTACTATGACATAGCCCATCATAGTCAATTGTGACTCTAAGCATACCTCTCAACCTTTTAGAGCAAGAACTCTGGACAAAGTCATAAATAATGGGGGGACAAAGGACCAAAAATAAGGACTCTTTTTAAATATTGCTCTTACACACTAAGAAAGTTGATAAGATAACAGATTTTGCATTAGCATGAATTTTCTGAAGGTTATGAAGATTGAAACTCAAATGTCTGTCACTATTTTTTGACTTCAACCCTCAATGATTTACCAGTGATTTACCCGAAAACCATAATTTTGCGAGAAACAAACCAAAATTATGCGGTAAAAATCTGGGTATTCTACAAAAATCTGTACAGCTGAGAGGTGTGACTGAGTGATGATTCATCCGATGTTTTATCAATAGTAATGTATTACCCACCTCCCAGTAGCAATAAAAGTCTCAGTTCTAGCTACGGTATTTCCCTATATTTGTAGATGTCAATTTATGATGCTAACTGGCTTTGTCATTTAGTAAGTCCTCATATAATTCTGTCTTCTGCAGCATTTCTACAAAACACAACATATACGAGATAATCTTCCCATCTACATGATTAAATCTGTTAGTAGAGAACCATTCAGTGATTAGTTGGGTCATTATTCATTTATCCTCTGTTGACCGTGATAGTCCCATTAAGCTGGTAGGACCACTTTCTGTTTCTGTTCCAGGCACAGAGGTGGCCCGGAGAAAACAGGGAGGCAGGAGAGAAAAAGAGGTGATGCAGTAGTGAAAGAAATGAAGAAGAAAGCAAATATCAGGATTGGAGAATGTGTAGGATTTTGAGGAACTGTTTCAAAGAAACCTGTTTGATGGAGATGATTCTGCAAATGATGAATCTATAATTACAAGCCTCCAGTTGGGAGAGTTGCAAGATGATTTACTTAAAGAAATGGTGGTGCAGAGTTAGCCAGAAAATGAAGTAGATGTTTCCTTGGGGGGGGGGGGCATTATGCAGAACATACAAAAGGAGGATGCAGAGACAACCCTGAAGAATAGTGGTAAGATGGAACAGAACACATATGCAGAGAAAGTAAAAGAAGGCAAAAGTGGAGTAGCAAGAAAGAAGGCAGAAGGAAATGAAAAGCAGTAGTACATGGTGGAGTCAAAGTAAAGACGACAAAGAAATGGATAAGTATGAAGTGTCGGACAATTTAATAACTCCTTTGAGTGTAAAAACACCTGAGGTAAGAGCATTTATTTTTATTAACAAAGAGACATTTTGTGACATTATATATGAGAGGTTCTTCAATGGAAAATCTTTTTGCAGAATATGAAATAAAGAAAGACCCATGAAATCCTTATGTGATAAAAGCATTTAACAGGGAAACAAATAAAGAAGATTCATGCACAATTCTGAACTGAGATAGAAAGAGAGACCTTGAATGGACATCTGAAAGCTTTATGTAAAGAAGTACTGGACATTGCAAAAGTTTATGACAAAAGGGATTCGTGGACAGGTGGCTGGGATTGTAATATTGTGCTAAAATAGAAAGACAAAAATGTATTCATATACCAAGCATGATAAATGTGGGGGGAATAGGGTTGTTATAAAATGCTGGGGACAACCCAAGCATGTTTTTTGACAAGTAAGTGTAACAAAAGAAAATGTTATATATGTGGAGAAATGGGACATGATACAAAAATGTGAACTGAAATATAAATGAAACAAACACACATTTATAGATGGATTGCAAAAACGAAAAGAACAGTAAGGAAAACGAAAAAGTAAAAGGAGAAGAAAATGAAGAAAGAAGAAATTTTAGAAGTAGTAGAAATAGAAGAAATTGTGTATGACAAAAAAATAATAACAAGGGTGCAGAAGGTTCTGAAATAAGTAATGAAGACATAAACTGGGAGGAAGTAAAGTGGGAAGTGAATTCTACTGGTAGAAGGGTAAAATACAGAAAAAGAAAATTTAAAGAGATAAGTACAAAAGAAAAAAGAAAGGAAATGAATGAAAAAGAATATATACAGCTAAAGATCAGGGGCTGGTATAATGGTTAAGGTGCTTAACCTATAGACACATGGTACAGAATTTGATTCTTACCTTCAGGAAGGAAAAAAATGGTTAGGCAGATAGCGCAGTACTTAGCTATAAAACCACAAATCTAAGGAAAGGGAAAATAAAAAAAATTCAGTACTTTCTGAAAATGTGAATAGTATTAAGAATATAGTAAAAAGAATAGGAATTTTGGAGTGGTGATAATACATGTGATGTAGATGTAACTACATTAGAAAACACAAGATTTTTAACAAATGAAAGATTACAAATAGAGAAACTTGGGGAGGAAAGAAAATCTGGAATTTGAGAAATGAGAGATGTTCTGGAATAACCATATTCTGTAGAAATACAGTAAAGACTTTAGATATAACGTTAGCAAAACTGGGATTATTAGCAATTGTAGATTTAAAATGGAAAGAACAAGTCTATAGAATTATAACATTGTATGCTTATGCAAACAGTAAAGAAAGGGAAAGCTTTTTTCATCAGATTTTAGACTAGGTCATGATAAATATGAATATTATAATAATAATAAGAGGAGACTTTAATTGTGATTTAAGAGGCAAGTGCAAAAAGAAAGGAAATTATGTAAGAAAAATGTTAGAAGTTGTAAGATGTGATAAGTTAAAATTCCTGGACTTACAAAAAGGGGCATGTATAGAACTGAAATAGATTATTTTATAGCATCAGAAGGTTTAGTTATTGGTGAACGGGAGGTAGTTTAAACATGATTTTATGATCATCTTGCAATATGGCTAGATATAAAAGAAAACAAGAAATATATAAAAAGGATAAATGAGAAAGCATGGAATGAAGAAGGAAAGAGATTAGTAATACAGTTATGTAAAGATCATATTACTATGAGAACATTTTATAAAAATTGGTCTGAATGGTGGGTGATATTTAAGGAAAAATATAAAAAGTTTTCTTACAGTGGCAATATAATGTGAAAAGTAGAGAAAGAAAAATATAAATGAACATAAAACAGTGCATTGGAAAGAAAAAGAAATCTATGAAAAAATCAAGAAAAAATACAAGAATTGTTATATACTCAAATATATTTCTACAAGGAAAAAGAGAAGAAGTATTGAGTTACTTAAGCAGATTAGTAAAGGAAGATGGTAATGTAATGAGAGAAAAAATGTAAAAGGAGAAATAGGAAGAACTCAGGAAAAGATTATGAATACCGTAGTACAATATGTACAAGACATGTTTAAAGACAGAAGGCAGTGAAAATGTGGAAAGTAAAAAAAATTAAAAGAAACAGAGACTAAAGAGTTGGAAAAGGAGATTTCTTTAAATGAGATAGATAAAGTATTAGGACAAGTAAATATAGATTTGGCTGCAGGCCAGGATGGAAGAGGGTATAAAGTGTATAAAAATTTAAGGGATTGGCAAAAAAGTATTTTTTATAGATTGAATGGTTAAATGAAGAGTTTCTGTATAAAGAATTATGTAGTGGAATACTTGAATTCATAAGCAAGAAGGAAGATAGAAAAGAATTAAAAACTGGAGGCAAATATTAATAAATAGTAATGAGGGTCTATATTAGATGAGCGACCATTCGGATGTTCAAATCATAGATAGTAGACATCATATGATCGAACGTCAGAAAGGTCGAAGGTAAAAGTCAATGGCTTTTCACGTACAGAATGGGAAATTTTCTCTTTCTGCACTGAAGTGCATTCTTGGAGTTGGTATATTTAAGTAGGAGGGGTGCAAGGGGGCTTGCCCCCTGCTCAGAGTCGTAAGGTAAGCTTTTTATTTTTATTTTATTATATAGTCGATGTTTCAAACTTTGCTCATATGAGTATGCTCATGTGAGGTTCTAAGTTTTGAAACTTCGACTATATAATATAGACCCAGTAATGATTATAAGATCTTTATGAAAATAATACAAAAGAGATATGAAACTAAAGTGGAAATATGGAAGATAACATAAGTAGTATAAAGGGAAGGTTTGTCAAGAATTATTAATGACAGTTAGAGAAATTATAGATAATGTTATGAACAAGAAAGAAGTGAAAATTATATGAGACCCTAATAAGGCATTTGACAAAATTAGACATGAAATCTTTTCGGTAATAATGAAAGAATATAATATAAGTGAGAAAGTTAAGAAATTATGTATGTCAGCATATAGTAATAATAAAGTAAAATACTTGTAAATGGTTGGTTAAGCCAAGAGGTACGTGGTGTAAGACAGGGATGTCCAATGAATTGTATGCACATTGCATTAGTTATGAATGTGAGAGTATGTGAAATAAATTACAAAATGAAAGAGGTGGGGTATATAACACCTGAAGAGTTAAGAATTCATTTCTGTTAACATATGCAGATGACATTATAATAACTGCAAAAAAAAAACAAAATTTGGATAAAAGAAGTAATACTTTGCACAAATGAGTGTTTAGATCTGATAAGAATGGCTTTAAATTAAAAGAAAATTAAAGGTTAGATGATGCAGTAAAGATCAGGGGTTTATATTTTACAATGAATTAGATTTCTGTGTTGGGCATAACATTTGGGAATAAAGATGTAACTAGAATTCAGTAGGAAAACCAATGGAAGAAATAAAGCAAACATGTCTTTACTGGAGAACAAAAATCATGATTCAGAAAAAAGGCTTATTTGATTAATTCAGTACTCATGGGAAAAATAGCAGACTTAGCAAGTGTATTTGTATTGGCAACATTATTTGAAAATGAATTATTGCAGATATTGTTTTCATTTATATGGAGCTCTAGATTAAACCAAGAAAAAAGAGGAGCTTTGTATATAAATTAAAAGAGGTTTAGGGTTAATTAACTCAGTGGTATACACAGCTTCATTAAATTTGTACAAAGTGTTAAAGTGGATAAATGAAAAAAAGAGAGATTAGTAGTAAGGCTGTATAAATATAAGTGTGATAAGTTTTAGGGTATGGTAAAAAAAGTGTAAAAGAGAAAAACAGTGAGAAGTGAAGAAATAAAATGTTATCAAGAAAAATATATTTTTGTGGAAAATAAAAATTGATGATCTAGAAAAAAATGGAAATGTATAGTATAAGAATGTAATGATAAAGCATTACTATGTAAAACAGTCGGAATATCTAACAGATGAAAAAAAATAAAGCTATAAAAATAAGAAGTGAATGGTGTAATCAGAAAGTAGAATGTCAAGATTTTTTGTGGAGACTGGTAACAGATACATTGCCAGTAAAAGGAAATATACCATGTAAAATGACAGAATATGTTTGCAGTGTCAGGAAGAAGAAACTACAGAATGTGTAATTCTGAAATGTAAAAGAGTAAAGAAGTTATGAAGAAAATTATGTAAAGAAGATTTTTTTGAAGATATAAAAGAAGTGGATAAAATTAATATGAATATGATTAAATATAGATAAATCTAAGACTAGAAGTAAAGAACAAAATCCCTGATGTAAAAATACCCTCTAAAAACAACCTCAGGGTTATGCTGCTAAACGCTAGGTGTCTAAACCAGAAACTGCACTCACTGGAAGCAGTCCTTACCTTGGAAGATGCTGACATTTGTGCAGCCACTGAGGCCTGGTTTAAGACTGTGGAGACCTCCACAGCTATACCAGGTTACATTTCCTTCCACATGTTCAGACCACAAATTGAAAGCATGAGAACTAAAGGAGGTGGTGTATCAATATCCATTAAAGATAAATGCACATCTAGACTGATTAAACAACATGATTCTCTTGAATTACCTCAAGTGCAATTGACTGTAGGGAAGACCCCTCCATGAATCAGAACATCTATTCAGCTTACTTGGATCTACTTCAGTCATCAAGATACAATCATACACCCTGATTTTAGGTGACTTTAATTACCCATCCATTGACTGGATAAATTATACATGTTCTAACTCACTTGCCAAAAGGTTCCTGGACTTCATTAATTCTAATGTCCTGGACCAGCAGGTTGACACACCCACAAGGTGCTCAGACATCCTGGATATGGTGCTCAGCTACATGGGGGACCGCTGCACCAGCCACAGTGTGTGGCCATCCCTGGTGAGATATGACCAGGGGCGGCCCGTGCTATTGGACTGCCGGACTGCAGCCCCCTCAAAATAAAAAATAAAAAGGAAAGCTTTTTTTAAATTTCGCGGACTTTAAAAGCATTTTTTAAATTTTGCACATGCGCAGTAGTCCCGACTACTGTCGGTCTATGCGCATGCTCCAGGCAGTCCGGCAGTCCCCATAGGGGGACACAAGGAGATGTCTGTGCACTTTTAAAGTGCACAGACACGCTGGAATTATGTGTTGGGTCCGGACTGCAACAGCAGCAGTCAGGATAGTCTCGTCGGGAAGGAGCTTTGCGTGGGATCTCGCGGGTCTTTGAAGTATTTGCACGTGCTGGATATACTATGGAGAACAGACAGGTAAGTATATGGTGCTTTTTATGTTTATATTGAGTGTGTATGATGCTTTTTAGTTATACAATGCTTATACTTTGTGTGTGTGTGAAAATGCCCCAGGTGCTCATGGTGGTGTGGTAGGGAATACCTCAGGCTTGAACCCTGTACCCTGTATGCACGTGTTAAAGACTTAGTTCCCTACCCACCACCATTTGTAAAAAGTTGCAGATTTTTGCCTCATATTCAATCTGATCTGTTCCTCATAATATCTGTGGTTTGTAAATGCTCCAATGCTTGATATTTGATGGTGTAGTAGTAGCATTGTTGCCTCACAGCTGCAAGTTCTCAGGTTTGATTCTTGGCTGGGGTTCCTTCTTTGTGGGGTCCCTATCTTCTCCCTGTGTTTGTGTGGGTTTACTTTTGTGTCCTCCCATGTTACAAAGACATGTCTTCATTATTTCTTCCTGGGCCTCTGCTGAAAATTGTTTTTTTGTTCCAAGTCAGACTGTCCTGATTAACAAATGTTAAATAAAATTGACAGGCATTTGAATTTCAGACTTCAGGTTTCTGAATGTTTAATTCCTTGCATATTTGATGGTGCAATGGTACTATTGTTGCCTCACAGCTATAGGTTTTCTGGTTTGATTCTTGGTTGGGGTGGCTTCTGTGTGGAGTCTGCATCTCCTCCCTGTGTTTGTGTGGATTTGCTCTGGTGCCCTGCCATTTTACAAAGACGTGTCTGCAGTATTAATCCCTGCATCTCTGCTGAAAATTGTTTTTGTTCTGTCTGCAGTAAAATTGACAGGCATTTGAATTTCAGACTTCAGGTTTCTGAATGTTTAATTCCTTGCATATTTGATGGTGCAGTGGTACTATTGTTGCCTCACAGCTATAGGTTTTCTGGTTTGATTCTTGGTTGGGGTGGCTTCTGTGTGGAGTCTGCATCTCCTCCCTGTGTTTGTGTGGATTTGCTCTGGTGCCCTGCCATTTTACAAAGACATGTCTGTAGTATTAATCCCTGTGTCTCTGCTGAAAATTGTTTTTGTTCTGTCCGCAGTAAAATTGACAGGCATTTGAATTTCAGACTTCAGGTTTCTGAATGTTTAATTTCTTGCATATTTGATGGTGCAGTGGTACTATTGTTGCCTCACAGCTATAGGTTTTCTGGCTTGATTCTTGGTTGGGGTGGCTTCTCTGTGGAGTCTGCATCTCCTCCCTGTGTTTGTGTGGATTTGCTCTGGTGCCCTGCCATTTTACAAAGACGTGTCTGCAGTATTAATCCCTGCGTCTCTGCTGAAAATTGTTTTTGTTCTGTCCGCAGTAAAATTGACAGGCATTTGAATTTCAGACTTCAGGTTTCTGAATGTTTAATTCCTTGCATATTTGATGGTGCAGTGGTACTATTGTTGCCTCACAGCTATAGGTTTTCTAGTTTGATTCTTGGTTGGGGTGGCTTCTGTGTGGAGTCTGCATTTCCTCCCTGTGTTTGTGTGGATTTGCTCTGGTGCCCTGCCATTTTACAAAGATGTGTCTGCAGTATTAATCCCTGCATCTCTGCTGAAAATTGTTTTTGTTCTGTCCGCAGTAAAATTGACCGGCATTTGAATTTCAAACTTCATGTTCTTCAGAATACATAGTAGCATAACCTTTTTTTCTAGCAATTTTCTAAGTTTATAAGATGAATATTTTAAATTTGTCCCTATTTTTGGGACTGTATTCCCCCATTATTGGCTTTGTCCAGGTTTTTGTGCTAAGGTTGACAGCTATGGCAAGAACTGAATTCACTGAATATGTTTGAGGGCTGTATTCCCTCATTACTGGGTTTGTCCAGGTGTTTTGTACTAAGAGGTTGACAGCTATGGTGAGAACTGAATTCACTAAATGATAGCCATTTAAGTTTCAGTCTTCCTCTCTTTTACAAAGCAGCTGATGTGGTAGTGGTATGTTACTCTGACTGTTTTTGCTCAGGGACCTTGGCAGTAAAATGTATGGTGGCAACACAACATTTTATTCTAGCAACTTTCCAAGATTATACAAGCAATGTTTAATGTGTCCCTGGTTTTTGGGCTTTTGACGCCCAATACATTTTGGCTTTTTCCAGTTTTCTTGAGCTGCGAAGTTGAGATGCAGTTGAGTATTGAGTAGATTTTACAAGGAGCTGAGAGCTGCAGGGGAATAGAAGTTTAGTGCTACTGCTTTGCCTCGTTAATACTATAGCACAACAGGTTGTGTACTTGCTTTTGATGCAGAAGGCTCTGGGTTCTACTCCCAAAAGGGGTGGATGCTGCCGTACTGAGAATGTTCTCCTTGGTGAAGATACTAACTATGAGTCTGTTATCAGTTTGCCATCCATTTCCTCTTGCAATATTATTACTAGCTTATCATTTTTAATGTAATATAGGCTATTTATTCCTGAGGGGCAACAGACACTTTATTTTTCGATGAAACCATGAAATATAAAGGTGATTGCTAGCAGCAACCGCTTCATTAGTTACAGATTTCTTTAATGTGGAATTATTTAGATGACTTACTTCAGAGATTGTGCATATTTACTGATAATGGACTGTAGAATTGTGCATATTTACTGATAAAGGTGGACTGTAGAATTGTGCATATTTACTGATAATGGTGGACTGTGGAATTGTGCATATTTACTAATAATGGTGGACTGTCGAATTGTGTATATTTACTAATAATGGTGGACTGTGGAAGTCTGAGTAGACTTTTTTATGATAAATGTTCTCAACTGGGCAGTTTTGCCATTATGGGTGCATATGGTTTGTTTCATTGCTTACTGGAAAAATGTTCAAAACAAATTTAAAACATCCTCTAACAAGTGTACTGTATTGTACAAGGAATATAATTTTAGTACAATGAGGAAGGTGTATCAAAGAGCACATGTATGTTTCATATGCAAGGTGCCTATGATTTGAAAACAGCCCAAAATTAATCTTTATCTGCCACTGGCAAAATGTATTTTCTTTGAATGTGGGTTTCAATGCTGTTTCAATGAATGTGAGTTTCAAGGGCAGAGAAGTTTTAATGCTAAGTTTTCATTGTGAGACTGCATTGCTTTGTTTAACAGATGACTTAGTGTTTGTGCTGTAAAATACAAAATAAAACTTTCAAATGAAGTCCAACTCATCATAGAAGTAAAGCAGTATGCACATTAGTGTTTATGGTAAATGGAGTGAAATAGCCAAGTAATGGTTCATTGGAATGGCTGCAGAGGCTCCATTCAACCATTATTTTGTCATGGGGGAAGGGCAGCAAACTCAGACAGGCCCAGCTGAACTATACCTCCCAACTGTCCAGATTTTCAAAGAATGAATAGATTTTTGCTTCTTATTTTTGGTTTGTTCTTCATAAAATTTGTAGTTTTCTGGCAAATCATTTAGGAATTAAGTCACTAAATAATAAGTTTCAGACTTCATAACCTTCAGAAAAATGCATGTTAAAGTAAGAGCTGTTCTATCAACTGTCTCAATTTATACAAGAGCAATTTTTAATACTGTTTATATGTGCCCCCAATATATTTGGCCTTGTTCAGATTTACTGCATTAACAGGTTGAGAGGTACATGCAAATAAATTGCTTTATAGAATTAGGCATAGCCAACCTCTCAACTGTCCCCAATTTTTGGCTCAAAATGTTGCTCTTCCCCTAATAATCCCTCCGTAAAATAGCAATTTTGGAAGAAAACATGGAGGGTTTACAATTAAGAAATAACTGTAATAATCAAAGTTATAGATTACTTGAAATGCATGTAGATTCTTTTATTTTGTCAGCTGCTCAAGGTAGCAGTACTAATATTAAAGTGTCCCTTCTTTGACAGGTAGCAGCTGTATTGTGTGTCTATTTTATATTTTTGCATCACATTTTTGGTCCATTTTTCATAAAGTTGTGTTTTTGGCAAGTTAGTGACAAATCACTAAAGACTGAAGTTAGAAAATGACAGACATTTGAGTTTCAGATTTTATACCCTTCAGAAAATTCATACTAATGCAAGACCTATTCTATTACCTTTCTAAGTTTATTAGAGCAATATTTAAAATTTGTCCTTATTTTTGGGCCTTTGTCCCACTTCTGTGTATGGCTTTGTCCAGATTTCTTGCTCTTGAGGTTGAGAGGTATGACAAATGTGTCAGGGCCATCACAGTCAGCCAGAGAGATTTCAAATTGTGACATGCTTGTTGCACCCCACTCCCTCATGTAGTGACTCTGGATGTGTCCAAGCAAGGCAAGGAGTAGTTGTATCTACCTTGGATGGGGAGGACACACTGCATAAGTACTACAGTGGCTTTTCATCTGTCCTTGATTTTGCAGAATGGTCTGGTTTCTGTCATATTTTTGTACTGTTGATTTATGCTTATTACTCAGATTTATGCTTATTACTCAAAGTGCCTGTTGCTCTGTGTTTAAGTAGCAATGCTTTAATGACCGTAAGGTAAGCTTGTCTGAGATCGTAAGATGCAAGTAAGCTTTAATAAGCATACTGTTAAAGAATTGCCAACATTGAAAGCCTTTCTGTTGTTGCCATGCAGAGAATACTTGACTAGATAATGTATAAGCCTTGGGTATTAAAGGACAGGATTCCATTATTTTAAAAAGCTCATTACACTTGTTGGAGACTTCCAGTCATCTCTACAGACTTTACCCGTAAACTAAACAGAAAGCCAATCATGTGTGGTCCATAACCTGTACAGTAATCCTTTAAGCAATGTATCTTGAGCTTGTTTCTTGTTTGATTTTTATTTTTTACTTTTATCATGTTTTCCCCATGAAACAAGTTGTCAGGCAGCAGGTCTTTTTTGGATAAGAAACATTTTTACAAGTGGAGGCATCACAGAGATTTTTACTTCCATCATGTTACTTGGTACTTTAATAAAGCTGAATATATTATAATTAGGACTGCAGTGCAAGGAGAAGTGGTTTGAGTTGAGTGCTTCTGGTTTTTCTTATACTTGATTTTGACTGGCATTCCAGTAATGTATTTAAAAAGTAATTTATTTTTTCATGCCTCACAACCTTTTGTTTCCATCTAGATATTAAGTAAGCTGTCATGCAGCCAATGCATTGAAATATTTTTATTCTTCTACACTTATTTTTGTCTTGATTGGACTTTCATAATGATGGTTTGCCACCCAGGGCAGCGTATTTAATTAAAGTTACTTTTTTGTGGTTTTGTGCATAGCTCCTCCCCTTTCTGGTTGACCACACCCCCTCCCCTTGACCCCACCCATTCAGCTGTCTCCTGCAGCCCCCCTGTGATTTGAAGTCACCAGCCGCCACTGGCTATGACCACAAATCAGTCTTGCTAGAAGTAACTGTAATACAAGACCTCCCTTAGCAACAAGTAGACTAAAAAACTTCTCCAAGCACAATTACAGCCTCTTACGTGATGGCATAAATAGCTTCATAGACCCACCCCTCACTAATGGAGTTGAGTTATACACCAATGCTTTATACGAGCACCTGTACAATTGTATTGACTCTAACATACCTGATAGAACCAATAGGAGAAAGAAATTACTGTCTAAGAGTAGGAAGGAATGGTCTCAAAATTGGAAACACTCCTCCTCAGTTTAAAAAAGCAAATAAGACTGCTAGTGAAGTCCTTGAAAGCTAACTATGAATCCAAATTAGCTTTCCTAAGAATAACCAAAAGGCATTCTTTAGTTACATCCATAACCTCAAAGATAAGGCCCAGATTTGCCCTGAACTTGTAATTAATGTTACTACAAATACAGAATCAGAGGATATAGCAAACCTGCTGGCTGACAGGTTCAGTGAAAATTCAATCCCCATTCCCCACCACATATACCCCAAGGCATCCCTAACAATTGTCCCCCCACCTAGTATCTCTGAGGAGCAGGTCTTAAATGCCCTCTCCAAGGCCAAAAACACAGCCTCTATGGGACAAAACAACATCCTGGGCTGTGTTCTATATGGGTTAAAACAGGAATTAGCATCACCATTGGGCACACTTTTCAATCACAGCCAAAGCAGTGGCTTAATCTGAGTGGAATGGAAAATGGCTATCATCACCCCTTTGTACAAAAGTGGGTCATCCACAGACCTTGGGAACTATAGACCCATTAACCTGACCAGCCTTATCTGCAAGGCCATGGAAAAAATCATCAGTGACCTTATTAACAAAGATATAGGAAATTTCCATATGCTTGACCTCATCCGGTTTGTCTTTGTCAAGGGGAATTCTGCCTGCTAATTGGTGGACTTCTTCGAGACAGACACCAAAGCCCTAGATGAGGGCAAATCTATACATATGGCCTACCTAGACGTAGCCAAGGCCTTTGACATAATCTCCCACTCAAGCATCATTCATAATCTCACTTAGCTGGGCATCAACCTATATACTGTCAGGTGGGTTACAAACTGGCTCACAGAAAGAACTCATACATTCAAAATAGGGGACTCCACCTCCTCCAACAGACCTGTAACCATTGGTGCTCCATAGGTATCAGTTCTGGGACCCCAACTGTTTGAAATCTACTTCTCCGAAGTACAGGCTAAAACGGACTGTGGCTGACAAAGTTTGCTGATGACTGCAAACTGGGAGCAATCATTGAAACCCCTTAAAATGTCAGCATCCTGGAAGAAGGTCTTACATAGACTAATAATTGGCGCCAAGGTCATGGTCTTAAACTTAATGCAAAAAAGTGCATTATCATCCCCTTTGGCAAGAGTGATGTTTCTGCAAACTACCACATCAATAGTAATACCCTTAGTATATAGGAAGGGAGGGTATATAAGGTGGCATGTTAGAAAGATTTGTTATCTGATGAAGTCCTGGTATACTGGGGACGAAAATGTGGTGATACTGTTAAGCATTAATCTTGTTTAATAAAGTGTGCTGCCTATTCCACTGAGTAATGTCAAAGTTTTTGCTCCCGCAGACCTCTTGGGTGCCTTTCTATTTTTTTTTTTTTTGTGGTTACGAGTTGATCTTTAAGGCACCGTCACTTCCAGTTTGGTTTGGTTCTATTTGTAATACTAGGGGAATTTTTTTTTTTGATAGGTACCAGGGGATCTTTTACATCCACCAACTCAAGCAGATGAGACTTCAGTTTAACATCTCATCCAAAGGACAACAGGCTCAGGAGCACAGCATCCCCCTTATCTTGCACCACACACCCATCAGTTGATATACCTGATGTGGGAATAGAACCCACAGCATTCAGTACAAAAGGAGAGCATGCTACCTATTGCATCAAACTCCATTTTCCTTTCTGTTGTTCATTCTTTGTTTCTTTCTTTTTTAACCTTTAAACTTAATGTGCAAACTTGACTTTTGTAATTTGGCTTCATGAGTGTTAGAGCTGTTTAAATTGCTGGATCACAATTCACAAGTGATGTACAGTATCTGCAAATGGCCAAGACAAAATTACATCTTGAAATTCACTAATATAAACTTGAAGAACTGTACAGAATTTGCAGTACAGTGCGGTTAGGGAAATTCATCCCTTTCCTCACTGTCAGGCGGCATGATGCCAATACACTTCTATAGGCTAGGCTTGTAAAGGCTCCAGGACCATTAGACTAGTACACACCTATGAACCTACGAACTTGAGTGTCAAGTGACCAAATCACACGAGGCCAAGGAACAGAATGCCAGTTGTTGTTTTCCATAATAAATCACTGAGCCTGATTTCTATGTGTGTATAAGCAGTGATTCTTTTGTCTTGGGAGATTTCTCCCATCATCATGTTAGTGCAATGATGGAGATGCTATACATAAAACTGGGGTGTGTGGGGGCTTGCCCTGTGCAAAAAGATGCTTACAGTTGGCAGCATGTTTTGCTCTTTTGTTCTTTTGATATTTCAGGCATTTCATTCAGTATTTTGGTTCCTTGGACTTTTGATATTTAAGGTTACATAAGAGATCCAGTGATGTCTGCCTTAAGAGATTTCTTGTGAGCTAATACAAAATTAGAATTTTATAAAATATTTATGTGGACATGTCAGTGGAAGAAATATGGAAAGTCAGACAAACTCAGACCTGTTAGTACCTTGTGCTCCACACCATACTTACACATAAAATGAGAAGGAATCCAACTACAAGCTATTTGTTTCACACTGGGTGCCCTTCCAATACCAGACTATTAAATATTTGTTTTAGGAGAGTACCATGGTTTCATTGTGTTTTTTTTTTTTTTTTTTTAGGCATGAACATGTCACTGCACAAAGTTTAATGTCCTGGGGTCAGGCAGGAGGTGAAAGTAAACAACATAGCATTTAAGTGATCAACAGTTATTAGTTTTAGCCTTAGTGAAGTACAAAAAAAGAAAGCAGACACAGTCAAAGATGCAGTCAGTTACTCCACAAATTGTAAGTGAGCACGGTTATTTGTTTACAAAGAAAATAACAGTTCTGTGAGGCTCAGATTTTGTATTTCTCGGGGCTCTTCCTGCCTGCTCAATTTCTACAGCATTTCAGAAATGGTGTGACTGGTCTGTGTAACAAGGCCTCACCATATTCTAAAAGATGGCTAGGTGCTTGAGCAAAAGGATTGCTTGCTTTAAAATGCTGAAATATATGTAATCTGTTGTGCTAAATCATCATTTTAGTCATTTCATGTATAAATATGCTAGCAATCTGGTGTTGCTAAAGGAAACTGAGCTTAATTGCTGGCATTGTAAATGGTATAATATGCTGCTAAAATGAAAACAATTAAAACAAAATCTACTTTCACAGACGTTGTACTTGGTGTTTTATGCACCACATAAGGTCTTTTTCTAATGTTACATCACAAGAACAAGATGTGCATTTACTGTAAAAGGATCACACTGCTTCTTTATTCTTCTTAAAATATTAACATTTATTTATTTCTCTTCTTTTGATTGGGAAAGTCCTACTGGGCAGAACCAATTTGCTGTGGAGGCCCAGGGAGAAAAGCTCCACCATGGTACATATATATAAACAACTGAATTTCAGCCAGTTCTCAGAAAAATAACAGTTACATTTCTCATGAAACAACAAACATAATTACAAGACAGGTATAAACAGTAAAGTATTTACATCATCAGTTGTACATCTGTACAGTTGTTCTATCTGTAAAATCGGGTCTATAGCATTATTTTGAATGTTCAGATACTCTAATCCCTAAAGGCCGACACCGATATATCGAACCACAAGTTAACCGAACGTTAAAAAATGCAAAATTCACAATATCGCATTTCCATAGTTGGCTACATCATGTTTACTAAGGTAAAACATCTGTAGGAGATTCCCTTATCCGGTACAGGAAACCAATGTACATGTGCAATAGATACTGACCTTAAGGTTAGAAGTAGGGTTGAGTTAAGTGCATATATAGTAATAAATTTAACATACATGTGCAATAGATACTGACCTTAGGGTTAGAAGTAAGGTTAAGGTAAGTGCATATATAGTAATACATTTCACGTACATGTGCAATAGGTACTGACCTTAGGGATAGAAGTAGGGTTAAGGTAAGTGCATATATAGTAATACATTTACCCTACATGTGCAATACATACTAATCTTAGGGTTAGAAGTAGGGCTAAGCTAAGTGTATATATAGCAAGACATTTAACGTACATATGCAATAGACACTGACCTTAGGGTTAGAAGTAGGGTTAAGGTAAGTGCATATATAGTAATACATTTAACGTACATGTGCAATAGATACTGACCTTAGGGTTAGAAGTAGGGTTAAGTGAAGTGCACATATAGTAATACATTTAATGTACATGAGAAATAGATACTGACCTTAGGGTTAAAAGTAGGGTTAAGGTAAGTGCATATATAGTAATACATTTAATGTACATGTGCAATAAATACTGACCTTAGGGTTAGAAGTCGGGTTAAGTGAAGTGCATATATAGTAATACATTTACCCTACATGTGCAATAGATACTGACCTTAAGGTTAGAAGTAGGGTTAAGTGAAGTGTATATATAGTAATACATTTACCCTACATGTGCAATAGATACTGACCTTAGGGTTAGAAGTAGGGTTAAGTGAAGTGCATATATAGTAATATATTTGTGTAGCCCAATAGAAACCTTTTTAAGTTGTATGTGGTGTTGAAAAGCAGGCTCGTATGCAAGCAGTGCTCAGGAAGAGAAATAAGTACTCTGTGGGTGAATTATTTCGAGCGATAGCTCTACTGTTGAAAGTGTAACATACAGTTGACAATTTGAACATACTACATAAATGAAATTTTTTCAGTACTTGGGTGTTGTTTGTTTACATTCGCATACATTTTTGTGTTGTGCACATTTAATTTGCACAGGGAATACATGGGTGAAGTGTTTCCATGGGTGAAGTTTAGATTATTTTTTTGGGTAGGGAGAATGCAGCAGGAGGTATGTTGGCCAACTATGGATGAAAATTCAATATTTTGAATTTCGCACTTTTTCACGTTCGATGTACTTGCGGTTCGATATTTTTGTGTCGACCTTTAGGGATTCGAGTATCTGAGCATTTGAAATAATGATATAGACCTGTAAGATCTTGCAGCAGTAAATGGACTGATACTGCAGAATGGAAGACATTATTGTAAAGAAGTTTGCTATTCTTACATTTCTGTAAAAAGGTTTCCAAAGAGTTTAATGAAGTAAGATAATAAATTTATGTAGGAAGGGAAATTGTAGTATTGAACTGGTTTTGTAAAAAGTTCAAGAGATAGAATGAAGTAAGTGGGGAGGGAATATATTAGTAGTGTATAGAGGGACAGCGATAATAGCATATGATAGAGAGAGCAGGTGTAGGACTGGTACAGTTTAGGCTGCCTGTTTCAAACTGGTATATCTAGAAGGTTTATGGCTTAGGTATATAGGAGATGCATGAGAGAGGTAGAGCAGTGAATGGGGGCAGTTAGAAAATAAGCAAGATTACAAGTATTGCTCGAAGGGGTGTAAAAAGGGATGTATTGATTCAAGTGCTGCAGGATGGGCAGTTGTTATGGGTACAGTGATTCAAGCACAGGAGGGCAAAAAGTTAGAGATAAGCAATAAGAAGTTTATGCTTTCACTAGAGGTCTCAACCTGGTTATGAACATGAGCATGACCAGGACTGGGAGAGGTATTATTTGAGCTGGATTTTATAGCTTGGCAGTTTGTTAGTCATTTTTACTTGTGTAGGGATTGTGTTCCATAGTCTGGAGATGCAACAGGAGTATAGTGAGTCCTCCGATGAAGTATTCGCTTTAGTATTACCAGAACGGAGGTTCCTTGTGGGGGTGTAGGGCAATAACATGTTTTTAATGCAGGACATTTTTCATTAAAATATTTCTGTTTGTATACCATAACTAGCTGAGAATATGTTATGTATTTGTTAAGCTGTAGCCAGTTTATATGTTTGGCAGTGGTGAGCTCCGTGTGCAGTGCTGGTAGCAAATTTAATTTGTTCTAAGAGGAACCTATTTTGGATTTTAATGTAGAGCTTAGGATCATAAGGATAGGTGAGGCATATAAGTGGGTTGGAAGCAAATAGGATGAGACTAGGGTTTTTCTTGCTGGCTCTATAAGGTACTGTTTTGCTCTGTAAAGGGAGCCAATTTTGGGTGGGTCTTTTTAATTGTTTGAAGAATATGTTGATCACATTTAAGATTGTCATCTATTACAATGTCCACCCGGTAATTTAGCCTACAGTACTACTGCAATTTTAGTAATATTTGTAGATGTAACCAAGAAGGAATCTTTTTGATGGACATAATGTTTTGTTCTGAAGAGAATTAGTTTTAGATATTGAGGTTAAGGAGGAGGCTTGAATTTTTCAGCAAGATGTTGACTGAAGAGAAATTTGAGTGATTTCTTGTATTCTGAAAGTTGGAGGGGTGGGCTGTACATATTAAAGTCAAACCATCAGCTTATTGTACTATATTTACTTGGTGTATGGCAGTGTGAAACTTGTTTATAAAATATTAAAAAGAAGGGATCCTAGTATACAGACCTGAGGGACACCTATGGTAAATGGAAGACAGGAAGAGAGATCCTTTTGCCATTTAACTGCTCATTGCCTTCCAGTTAGATAACTAAGGGACCATTTAAGGGAGGCTTGAGAGAGGCCTATAAAAGAGAGTCCACTGAGTAATTGCTGGTATGATGCAGTGTCAAAAGCTTTGGATAAGTCTAGTAATGCGGCTGACACTAGGTTAGTGTTGTTCCTATGCTGGTTCATAGTGTAGTTGTGCTATGGTGGGATCTGAAACCATGTTGTGTTTCTGAGAGCAGATTATATGAATTTAGGTTATATAGAAGCTAAGCATGAATGCATTTTTCAAGTATTTTGATAGGGGGGAGAGGACTGCAATGGGTCTGTAGTTATTAAAACTCTGTAAATGTGCCACCTTTCTGTAAATGTATAATAATGGATTTTTTTCAGATGGAAGGAACATATTTTTTTAGCTATATATCTGTTTATCAGTATAGAGACTTGGAAGCAATTGTATCTGTAGCTATTTCTAAGTAGTCTGAGGAAAGTTGGTCAGCAGCTAGGTTTTTTGGTTTTAGCTTATGTAGCATTTTTTTTTTTAATGGTGGAAGAAGGTACCGGGCTGAAGTCAGATGGCTGAGGGTTTTAGCAGAGGCTGCTGGTACTGAGAGAGTAGTGTTCATATTACCGTTTGTGAGGGACAGTGTAGTCTGTATAACATAGTTGTTAAACTGTGTGAGAATTGAATCAGAATTATTGTTGGATGCAGGGACGATGTTGGTAATTCCGCCTGGATGATGGATGTCCAGAAGAGCTTTGGGTTTTTTTGCTGTTTATTTTGGAGGATGTTATAATATGTTTGCTTGTCATGTTAATTTGTCCTATTCCTTAGTTGCCTGAGGAGTTGAAATGTATTTTGTGTTCTGTTTTTGAACCACTCTTTCCAGGATTTGCCATGCTGTGGCATTCATTTTCTTAGTTTATTTTGTTAGTCATGGTACAGGAATGGATTTGACCCTTTTAATACATACTGGGGCAAGGTTATTTAGAATTTTTAGGAATGCCTCATTCAAGTGTGAAATATCAATTTCAAAGGGCACAGATGTTAGTATTTCCCAGTTATATTCTCTTAATGATTT
Organism: Protopterus annectens; assembly: GCF_019279795.1. Classification (NCBI taxonomy): domain Eukaryota; kingdom Metazoa; phylum Chordata; order Ceratodontiformes; family Protopteridae; genus Protopterus; species Protopterus annectens. The sequence goes on from NC_056737.1 coordinate 1,978,788,780, forward strand.
GATAAAAGTGTGTTTTATCAAAATTTTTTGAGTTATGCACTTGGATGTAATTTATATGTTTTTCTTGGATATTGTAACTTTTGAGAGTGTAAGTAGGTTGATGGTCACTTAGACTGTTTGGAAGGCTACTGGCTGCCCTACTTTTGTTGATTTTTATTAGTGAGAATCTTGTCTAAGGTTGATTGCCTAACAGTAATTTTGTGAACTCTAATAACTGATGCATTTAACTACGTAACGCTATATAGGTTTATGGAATCAGATGAGGTGTTGCTATTAATAAGCTGCTAGTCTATATTTAAGTCTTCTAATATTATTGTTTCATGTTGTACATGGTGGGATATCCAGTACAGGAAATTTTCCACAATGGTAATGTTTTCACCAGGTGTAATATGTATGGCTGCTAAACAAAGAGTTTTTCTATTATTGCTTTTTAGATGTGATATAAGTAGTTCTGCATTATTACACTGTGGTATTGCCTGTGCGTATGTGGTTATAGTTAGGGTATTCTTGCAGATGATGGCTATTCCACCTGCCCACTTATTTATCCTTTGAAGCCTAATCATACCGAAACCATGTGGGGTCTTTTCATTATAATTTATGTCTTTTTTTCAGCCATGTTTCTGTAGCTATGATTATGTCTGGGGAATATGTGGCAATACAAGCATGTATGTCCTGGATTTTAGTGCATATGCTTCTAAGATTGATATTTAGGAAGAGAAGGCTGATATTGGGGAATGGGGGAGGGAAAGAGAATGGTTCATTTAATACTGTGCTGGTAGTGTGGGGCTTTTGCTGCTGTGTGGTGTCAGGGTTTGGGTGAATGTCTCCATTGATTTTTTTGTATGGAAATTTTATGCAGGAAAGTATGTAGCCAAATGTGTTTGTGCTTTAGCTTTACTGGATTTCAAATGGTAGTATACTTAAATTAAAGATACTTGGTGCTGTTATGTTTGATAGACTTGGTAACTGTTGGTGTAGTGAGTATGGGTTTGTAGGACTATTAATTATATTTATGTGGGGGCTATTGTAGTTAGTAATGAGTACTAATGTGCTGAGGAGGCACACTAGTAGGGTTTGAGTCAGAATCATTTTGTATTATATGTAAGTTAGATTTTGCTGAAGATAGTTTGCAATGTAATGTGTTACTAGACAAGAATAGTTATAGTTACAGCAGTACAACTTCTAAAAGGACAAACTGCGTAGCATCAATTTAAGTAAATGAGTCAAAGGTGCTAATTGTAGGGCAACTGTGACTGGGTATGTTCTGACTGTTTTGATGTAGAGATAGGCTGGAAGAAGTGTAGGGGTGGAGTATGGATGTTTTAAATGTAGAGTAGGAGGGTGGGTGGGAATTGGGGTAGGGTATGGGGAGTGGAGTTTGCCCAAGTGGAGTGAGGGGAAATGGACTGAGGTCAAACCATTGAATCAGCAAAGTAACAGTGTTGGAAAAAAATGCAATAAGTAAGCTTTAGCTATGGCAATAGGTAAGAAGGGTTCCTGAGATAGTTAACTGTTTGAGTTGAACAGTGTAAAATAAAACCTGATCAGGGAAAAAGGAAAATTATAAGGAGGAGTACACAAGCTCAGAAAGACTAAACAGAGATTTACATGTGTGGTTAAGTATTTAGAGAGCTAGCTGCAAGATAGTGTAGTAAATAAATAGGTAGTAGTCTGAAAATGAAAGTAAAGCAAATAGTTTGTCCTGCTTCAGTGGGGGTGGAGGTGAGGATGGGGATGTCAAGCTGTGTATTGGCAGTTATTTTGGGTACACAAAAACTTGCTAAACTGATTGCCCATTACTATGGGCTGTAGTATATACCAGTGGCATAGGTGGTGTTTGAGGTTCCATGTAGCCATGTTCTTTAGTATAGAGTATGTACCAATACAGTTGCCTACTTCAGGTGAGCATACATTGACACTCAGCTGGCTCTACAAGCTGTAAGTCTTAGCTTATGTTAATTTTACTGGATTACACATACATATCTACTTTGACTGCACACTGTAGTCCTTTCAAGGATGGACTTCATGCTTGGGTGATAGTTGCTGAACAGTGCTAGTTCCTATGCAGCCTGTGAAGTACATTAGCTGGGACTGGTTTGGTCAGGGTCAGCAAAGGAGGAGTAGTAGAGATGACTAAAAGTGATGAGAGGTATGTTTGAAGAATTGAGTTTAAATTGAAAAAAAGAACAGATGGGAACAGACAGTGCTTGTTACCAGGTCAGGTCACAAAAACACCTTTTGCAGATATTTATGCACCACTGACAAAAAGTGAATTCAGTCTGTGCAGGAGCTCTAATTAGCCAATAATTTTTACAGTGTAATAGAACAAAATATAAAATTACACAACAGTATAACATAGTATATCTAGCAGTCATGTCTGTTGCATCAAACAGGCACTAAACTGTATCTGTTCTTAGAAAAAGGTGCAACAACATCTGAGATCTAAAATTAATTTTTAGCTGTAGGTTAATAAATCACAGCTGATCTAGTCAACAATTAGTATAACACAAACTATACATTTCATGTCACACATTTTAACAAAAGGGTTATTTTTGAACAAGAAAGCTAATTTTGCAGTTTTTATCTTTGTAGTCAGGAATTAATGATGCTCCCTACTGTTTCAGTTATGAATTGACAGCTCCCATTCACTGCTACCTGTAGTGCGCACGTGCACGTGTGTGTGTGTGTGTGTGTGTGTGTGTGTGTGTGTGTGTGTGTGTGTGTGTGTGTGTGTGTGTGTGTGTGTGTGTGTGTGTGTATGTATGTATGTATGTATGTGTGTAAGTTGCGTATTGAGCTCAGGACTAATGTTGGTAAGCAGTAGTTTAATTTTGGTAATGGTATGTGGATTGTTATGCTCATTCTGACTCTCTGGCTAAGTACGTTGGAATATTTGTAAACCACTTTGATTTGTGCTGGAACATGTAGAGTTATGTCCTCTGTATGTTGGGTCAATGTAAGGTGCAAATCAATTAAGATAAATAAATATTGCTAGTGAGTTACCACTGAAAGGAGTTCTTGTCCTTCTTGGTGTACTTTATTTAGTTTTGGGTTATTTTTAAGAATTCGATAAGTGTCAAATAGTGTTATAGCTCTTTTGTTGCAGTTATTGCCTAGATCCAGTCTAAATAGCCAATTACGTATGTGATAGAAGTAATTTTGTAAATTTTGTTGTAGTTTTGTTAATGAGGTGTTTAACCTGAAGTCGTTAATGTCATTTACATGTAATGTGCAGTTTATGGTGTGTAAGTCACATGGAAAGTTTTTAGTGAAGACAGCAAAGGGTTTATCTTGTGGGTTTCCTGCAGGAAGTGTTCCATTATCTGACATGGCATTACTTTATTGAATTGTTAAGGTGTTATAACAACTTATTTTCCTTCCCTTATTACATTTTTTTCAAGTTATAATTATTCAGCTGCTACAAAAAGAGCCAATAATCTACCACCATCATTCTGGTAGCACAATTCAATGCAATCATTTCTGTTGATGTCATTTAAATGCAAAACTGGATAACTCCAAAATTCCAATACCAACTAAGCCACAGCATACAAAGATGCTACCAGCATTAAACCTTACCTCTCAATCTCTCAACTTTCAAAAATGATTGCAAGATGATTTCAAAAATGAAAGTAGAGGATCCAAAATCATAAAACTCAAACTTTGCATATGTGTCAATTAATGGTCCTGGGGGTTATGGCACAAATGTGTAAATTTATATTTTTGCCAGTACAGCTTATAAAAGTAGAGCATTTATTGTGATAATGGATAAAAACCTACATAGTCCATCCACAACCCCTTTTCCCCATTTTTGCACATGGGGTTGGGGTATTACTTTAACAGTGACAGTCATCTAGTGCCAAGGTTTACATTGCCACGTGGCTAGCCCTGCCACAGCAGTTCTTCCAATTCATGCACTCACATTTATGTCCAGGTTAGAGTGTCCAGTCCACCTATTGCATGCCTTTGGAATGTGTCAAGAAACCAGAGCACCTGGAGGAAACCCACACAAACACTGTGAGGACAGGCAGACTCCACACAGAAGGTACTCTAGCTGAGAAGAACTGAAGTGGGAAACCTCTTGTTGTGAGGCGACAGTATCTACTGCACCACTGTACCAGCCTTAATAACTCTACTAGAAATAATTCATACTTACTGCAACATAAAACACACACATATCTGTTTTCCAGGCTTGCTACATATGTCAGTCATAATTATAGTTTAGTTATCAGAATTAGTGAAAACTTTTTGTATTTTTATCTGTCCATGAGGTAATTGTGGGACTTTCAGTAAGCACACATTTGTGCTGAAGATAAACAAAAACACCAACCTAGAATTGAACCCAGCTCTACATATTTGTAACAAATCACATACATCTTAAATTTTCTTGCCCATTTGGGCCATTTTTAATGTGATTCTTTTCTTCCCAAGTTAGAGAGAACATTTTTTTGCTTAATTTAGTTCCATACAATGCATATCCAGTTAGGGCAAGATTCCAAATCATGCCACCCGACCAATATATTCAATATAAACTCTTTTATTTTTGTTGCATAAAATACATCAGATTTTCCACATTCCTGTGCTCTTTTTGCTCATCATTAACATACTAAAAGTTTTGCAGTGTGTAACTATACACACACACACACACACACACACACACACACACACACACACACACACACACACACACACACACACAAAACCACCAGTTACATCCACTTGAATGACTATGCAGATGTTAGATGTCTGCATGCAGTTAAGTGAATGAATAAATGAATAACTAATGGTCCAGAAATATATTTCAGCTTGCTGCTGCCAGAACCATACAATTCAGCCCACTGCCACTCCCCCTCATCCCCTATCAACCACTTAGCCAAAGAATCAGGAACAATAACCCAAAATTAAGTACTTAATTAATGTACTTATGTAGTACTGCCACACACTGTAAGACACTATTGTCCTTTCTTAACTTTTGCTGAGACTGTTATTTAGACCATGAAAACCTCTCAAATAACCATGTAGTATAACAAATCAGAGCTACTACTGTTTCTTTATGTTTGAATGAGACTATTATTTGGACTTACGCAATATTAAACTTGTGGAGAAAGTTAAACCAAGTATTTCTGGATACCATCTTTTTTTCATTCTGAAGCTTCAGTTAGCTTTAGTAAGTAGCTGGAAATAACAGCAAGTGCAGTTAAGAGTTTTGTTATATCATTAGTTTGTCCGTGTGAAACAGTTCATTTTATTTTCCCTGTTCAACTGAATGCTTTTATTGTATGCATGAGCAGTTATTTTTTTTTAAGGAAAAAAGTTTTAATTCATTCATTTATAAACACTAGTGACTGAAGTCATATTTTATTATTGAATGATGTACTGACTTTATTGCTATGACTATTGGTATCCTTCCCCTCCTAAGGGAGATTACTTGACTATCATCTATTGTAATTAATATATACATAAGTCAGCCTTTTGGAAGAGCTTTGAGTAACTGAGATCTTGGTATCAGCTTAGTAATATTACTGATGACAATGTACCAGGAATACAAGAAAGAGTACTGCCAGTAGAAAGGTATCAGAAGCTTCTTCATGGAAACATTGGGAGTTTGTGTGTGTGTGTGTGTGTGTGTGTGTGTGTGTGTGTGTGTGTGTGTGTGTGTGTGTGTGTAAATATTTTGGTTAACACTTTGTTACTGTTGGTAAGTTTTCACTAGAAGGTATCAGACTCAGATTGTCATGGGTGAAATCCTTGGGAATCAGTGATTAAAACTCCAGTCTGTACCTGACATTTTAAATCCTATTTGGGTGTGACAGCTGTTAGTCATTGCCCGAAGTAGTAGTGAACATTTGCCATAATGCCACTCACTCTTTGCATACATAATAGGTGTCAGTGGTACAGATTTAGGCAATTAAATCTTTAAACCTCACACTTATTTTATTTTGTGGTAGCAGTGACTCTAATTACTATCAGTTTGTTACATTATTTAGTAAGAGCAGGATGTGATTTAACACTAATATTCCTGTTCTTGACAGAGTTGATGAAAAATGTGAAACTCACGACATATCAATTTATCACATATTTGGAGGCAGCAGTGGTATTTAAAATCTCATCCATTTCACGCATATCACATGCCTTGGATTTGCTCTTCATTATGATAAATAAACTAATGTAAATGTTTCATAGCAAACTCATCAGAATTTGTCATCTTCTGTTTGGTTAAATTGTGACATCTTTTTAAAATCTGTATGCCAGACACTTCATAAAGTACTCCCATTTATCCAAATAAAATAGCTTATATCTTTCTAAAATACTTTCACTACCTTTAAGTACATTCATTTATGTTTTCTCTCATTTATTTGTTCAACCAATGCACTATTGCCACATCTTTTAGCCTGAAAAATTTTATTTTTTTTATTTTATTTTACATTTGTTGACCGGGATAGTCCGACTGGATGCATGTCCATTTTCAGCGGCGGCCCGGGGAGAAAAACTCCAAGGGTAAGCAGATACAGCATTACATAATATCAGCATTACATATTACAAACCGACTATTTACAGAGATTACATAAGTAAGCAAGTTAAACAAGTTCCACAGGTTAAAGTTAGTCCTGACCACAAGTCAGGATTAAATTAAATTACACAGTAAACTGGTTAACAGATTTTTACACATTCTAGAGAGAGTTAGCCAGGCTTGATACATTGACATAGCCAGTTAAGTGAAAAATGTTGTTTGAGTCTAGTTTTAAATTGACCTAAGGTGGAAAGTAAGGTAATATCAGCTGGAAGAGAGTTCCAGGATCTACTTACAGAGTTTGCAAAGAGAGAATCACCGGCTGTGTTATTAATTTTGCTAGTCTGAATTAGTAGTTTGTTAGAGGATCAAAGCGGTCTAGGATTGTTATAGGGGGTGATAATATTTGTAAGTGCAGGAGTATTGTCTGGATTATAGAGGATTTTATAGGCCATAATCAGTTGGTTATACTGGATTAGGCTGGGTAGTTCAAGCCACCCAAGCTGATTTAGATTGATGCTATGATGTGTCCTAAAAGGCACCCCAGTGGCAAACCTGGCAATGTGGTTGTAGCAAATTGAGAGTTTGTTAAGGACAGTCTTGTTTACATTCGAGAGTAGAGGGGATGCATACAGAAGGGTTGAAAGAAGGTGAAAGCGAGCTATGGCAATTTTAGCTGGAGGGGTTAGGAAGGCTTTTATTCTGTGAAGTGACCCTAGCTTTTTATTGATGGTTTTGATAGTTTGGTTAACATGTAGGTCAAATTTTAGATTATTGTCTATGATGACACCTAATAGTTTTGTAGATGGGTCAGGGGAGATTATTGTGCCATCATTTGATTTTATGGTAAAGGTGAAAGGGGTAGACCTACGTGTTGGTGAAAATAACAGCATTTTAGTTTTTCTGGGGATTTAGGATTAGACGATGTTCAGAAAGCTAGTTTTCTATTGTATTAAAGATGGTCTGGGTAGCTGACCATAACTCTACTGGAGATGTGGCTGAGCAAATCAGAGTAGAGTCATCAGCATATTGGATACAGCTGACTTTTGGGATGACAGTATAAAGGCTGTTAATGAAGATGGAGAACAGCAAGGGCCCTAGTATAGAGCCTTGTGGTACTCCAAGGGTGTTAGGTAGAAGGTTAGAGAGTTTGTTCTGCCAGAGGACAGCCTGCTGTTGACCATTCAGGTAGGATTGAAACCATTGGAGGGCTCCAGTATCTAGACAGAATGTTTGCAGGGTGTGGATTAAAAGTTGGTGATCAACCATATTGAATGCCTTGGAAAGATCCAAAAAGAGGGCTGAGGATATATAATTATTGTTGTGATTATGGTTTATGGTGTTAGTAAAGGCTATGAGGGCTGAAGTAGTGCTGTGATGAGGACGGAAGCCATGCTGAGTGTCTGCCATAAGGCGATTTTGGATTAGGTGGTGCATGAGTTGTCTACGAATACATTTTTCCATAATCTTTGCAAGTGGAGACAGTATAGCTATTGGCCTATAATTGGAGAATTTAGTAGAGCTGCCTCCTTTGTGAAGTGGGATTACATAGGATATTTTCCAGATGGTGGGAATTTTAGCTTCTACTATGGTTCGATTGATTAGTATTGAGACGGGGAAAGCAATAGCATCAGCTGATTTTTGTAGGTACTCGGCAGGGAGTTGATCAGCAGAAAGTGTAGTGGGTTTTAATTTTTTGATCAAGGTACAGATAAGTGAAGTGGCAACTGGTTGGAAGCTGAGCGCGAGTAGGTTTCTAGGGGTGCTACTTGCAGGACCAGGGGAGCTAGGAGGTAGTCGGCTAGCTAGGGCTTGAATTGTCTCAGTAAAGAATTGGTTAAAACTATCAAAAACATCTTCAGGGGTTTAGGGGTTTTATCAATAGTAGCAGCAGGGATTGGGGTTGAAGTTTGTCCAGGATGTAGTAGATTATTTAAACCTGCCCAAAACTTATGAGGGTTATTTTGATTTACTGTCTGTAAATTACAGTAGTATTGGTTTTTGTCTTGTAAAATTGATTTTTTGGTTTCGTTCCTGGATTGCCTGTATTTAATGTGATCTTGAGGGTCTTTAAAAGAACGCCATAATGCCCATGCTTTGCTTCTTAGGGTAATTTTGAATTTAGACTCTATAGAAAGTCATGGTGCAGTTTTTGCCTTGGTTCTCTTTGAACAAACAGGTGCATGCAAATCAAGGATCTCAAGGAATTTGTTGTTAAAGTATGCTACTGCTTCCTCTAAAATGGAGGTGTTTTAGAATAGACCAATTACATGAGTTTAGTTCTTGTTGGAATTTGGCAGGGTCAAAGTTTTTATTGTTTCTAACCTTTCTGAGTAAGGGTTGTTGGGAATTAATGGTTTTGTGTTTAATTACATATGTGAGAAGGCGATCGCTTAGGCCATTAAGGAGGGTACCAGAAGTGTACAGTTGGGGGTGACTGTTTATGAGTACCCAGTCAAGTATACTTTCTTTTTGGTTGAGTTTACCTATCCTGGTAGGGGTGGATATGATTTGTGTAAATGCATGCAGGTTAATATGGGTGGTTGGGGATTCTGAGGAACAGGTGCCTCAGTCTATGTTAAAGTCTCCAAGTAGTAGGGTTTCTTGGGGGTAGTGACATGATAGCCAGTGCAGGATATCTTCAAATGTAGATATATTGTTACCTGGGGGAATGTACATACAGATTATATTAATGCATTTATTTTTATTAAGTTGCAATTTGGTGGCAAGAATCTCTGAGTTATTAATCTGAGGAGGTTGTATTACGTCTATGGTGACATTCAACTCAGATTTATAGAGTACAGCTACCCCACCCCCTTCCTCGAAGCATGATCCAGCCTGTGTATGTTGTACCCAGGTGGTAACACTTCATTGTCTTTAGTGTTAGGTTTTAACCAGGTTTCAGATAAACAGAGAATCTCAGGGGAGTGGACATCCTGAAGTGCATGCAATTCATGCACCTTGTTATTAATGCTTCTAATATTGAGATGACAGACTAGGAGAGAGTTCGTTGGCCTATTAATTGTAGGTTTGCAGCTTAGATTGCAAGTAGAGGGGGTATGTGTGTATCTGAAGTGAGTGGGCCAGGGTTGGGGTGAATATCACCACCAAGTATTAGGTTGAGTCTATACTTGGTGATGAACTTCAGGAATTTGTTTATTAGTTTGTGGTAGTGTTTGGATCTAGAGCTAATGTGCCTTGGGTTGAGATGTTGATAGACTGAACAAGATGCTGGCTAGGATCTGGTACTGTAAGTATGGTTGAAGGTGGAAGGATTTACAGCTGGGGTGATAGCATGGCCTTTTGGGACCTGAAATCCTGTGAGAAACTGGTTTTCATACAAGGTAAGGAGGTATGGTGTGAACAAGAGGGGAAGTAAAGAGGAGTATATCATTATCTATGATTCAGCTAGTGAGTTAAGGAACTGTTTTACCTGGTGATGCAACACCAGAAGACAGAGTGGTGAGGTAAAGGTACTGGAAGAGGGATGGGAGAATGCCAGATGAAAGCTAATATGTGCTATTAAAACGTAGGTAGTAGAATGGGGGTGGGTGGAATTATCCCAGATGAAAGCAGATAGGATCTAGAAAGTGGGGGAGTTGCTATAGTACCATAAATTTAGAGGTACTGGGGGCGGGAGGGAATTGGGGGTAGGGAGGGGAGCAAAGAAAGCCCGAGCATAGCGAGGGCAAACGTAGCGGGGCTATTGCTGTTTACAAGGTTTCCTAAGGTGTCCTAAAGCTATAAGGTAAATATTACAGCTCTTAATGTAAGAGTCAATTTACTTCAGTTACAGGGGAAGGAGGCAACCACTCAAGTAGAAACAAAGAGCCCTATGGCTGACCAATATGGTGACCTGCTTAATTACAAAGCACTGTAAGTGAAAGCTTAACAAATTCTTTTTGTGTGTGCAACCTACTCTGTTTAAACGTTGATAGAAACTGATTGCAGTCCTGTAGACACCGTTTTGTAGGGAACTGTAGAGTTCAACTAGGAAAAGAGAAAAGCAGAGATTCTAGGGTAAGCATGAATGCAACAACAGGCAGTTATTATATAATAATGCATTCAGAAAGGTTTGGTGGGGGGGTAAAGTAGCATACTTCAGAATGAACTAAGATTTATAGCTAAGAAACCTAAGCAAGAGAGCAATGCAGTAAATAAACACTTGCCAGATTTAAAGATATACCAGAAAAACTAAATCAATTATTCACAATTGTACAACTGGAAAATTGCCAGTAAAAGCACTTCAGGTATAGCTAGCCCAAGTTATTCAAGTCATAAAAGCACTTCTTCAATGTGTGTGTGCAATTTAAACATTAAAAAACACATGCAGCAAGGAGGAGCTCCGATTATACACTTTCTCTAGGTACAGGTTCAGTTTAAACACAAATATTACCACAGAAATTCAGTAAAGTCACTAGCTACTTATAGAGCCTCTGAAAAAAAATAGAGCAGTCTGCGCAGAATCACAATTTAGCAGCAGGTCATTCAGTTACACAAAAAACAGTAAAAGATCCATACAATGAAGAAACTTACACTAAGTCACACCAGGTCAGCCAAGGGGGGGAAGAGAGAGGGAAATCTTAAGCACCTAGATTTGAAAATGATGCCTGTACTGAATTGTAGCGGTTTAACCTGTTTGAGGAAAGAGGGGGGGTAGGGGAAAAGAGAAGGCAGTGGGAGTGGTTACAGGGACTGTGTGTGTGTGTGTGTGTGTGTGTGTGTGTGTGTGTGTGTGTGTGTGGGTGGGTGTGTGTGGGTGTGTGTGTGAAGAATGAAAGCACTCCCTAGTAGCATCACTAAAGAGGTTTGCATACCTCTCGACCTCTTAGTTCAACATATCTGGATACCTCTCAACTATTCAGATTTTCGCAGAATGTACAGATTTTTACCTCAAATTTTTAGTCTGTTCCTAATAAAATTTATGGTTTTCTGTCAAATGGCTAAAGACTGAAGCCACTAAATAATTGCACGCATTTGAGTTTCAGATTTCATATACTCCAGGAAGATGCATGGTAACACAAAACTTATTATTGTAGTGACTTTTTTAAGTTTATTAAAGCAATATTTAAACTCTCTCCCTATTTATGGACCTTTGCCTTGCCCCCCCCCATTATTTTTGGCTTTGTCCGGATTTCTTGTGCTAAGCGGTTGAGAAATATGCTACATACACCTAAAATAAATGGGAGAGAAAGGCTCAAAATAGGAACATATTTTAAATGTTGCTGTTATAAATTCACAAAGTTACATGAATATTGCATTTTCTAAAGTAGAAGTGCATGTGTGGCTGAGTGAGTCTGACCAATAGCAGCAGCAGTAATAAAGGGGTTTGCATACCTTGATTGACTCAAGACACCACACCAGAGATAAGTTGAATGTAAGGGCCTAAAATCTGCACTCAGCACTGTGTTATTTGCACTCAGTACTTAATTTTAATGTTACTTGCACTCAGCACTGTAATTTCACTTATGTTTAACAGGAAAGACAGACCAACAGTATACAATTTGGGGAATTTTTACAAGGGTTACTTGTTCAAATGTCAGGCTATTGCAATTTACAAGGTTTCCTAAGGTGTCCTAAAGCTATAAGGTAAGTATTACAGCTCTTAATGTAAGAGTCAATTTACTTCAGTTACAGGGGAAGGAGGAAACCACTCAAGTAGAAACAAAGAGCCCTATGGCTGACCAATATGGTGACCTGCTTAATTACAAAGCACTGTAAGTGAAAGCTTAACAAATGCTTTTTGTGTGTGCAGCCTACTCTGTTTTGTAGGGAACTGTAGAGTTCAATCTGTTTAAATGTTGAGAGAAACTGATTGCAGTCCTGTAGACACCGTTTTGTAGGGAACTGTGGAGTTCAAACTAAGTCACACCAGGTCATCCAAGGGGGGAAGAGCGAGGGAAATCCTAAGCACCTAGATTTGAAAAGTTTCTGGGACAACTCATTTATCTGATGCTGTAAAACCTGTTTTTGGGAGGCATTCTTTTTTTCTCACCCACTAGCTGATCAATGCTCATTGAACTGAAACAGAAAGATCATTTTGTCTAACATGAGGACTAAACTTGGAGAAATGGATGAAAGGTAGTGTTGTGTTATCCTCATTTCTTTCCTATTCTTTAATTGTTTGTGATCTTGGAGTTGGTGTGTGTGTGTGTGTGTGTGTGTGTGTGTGTGTGTGTGTGTGTGTGTGTGTGTGTGTGTGTGTGTGTGTGTGTGCGTGTGTGTGTGTGTGTGTGTGTGTGTGTGTGTGTATATATATATATATATATATATATATATATATATAGTGGGAGACAGAGAGAGAGAGAGAGAGATGGAGGGTGGGAGATTATATGTGCAGGTGGGCTTGTACCCCTACAAAAAATATATGTTAGGTATAGATACCTTCCCAAAGCCTTATATGTTTTGACATTGGAGAATTGTCTGTCACATATTTGTTCATAGTGTACCCCCTGCTGTTATTTGTACAAATAATTCTGCAATTTCTTACTAAACACTACTCATATATGTCTAATGTTGCCTTTGAAAGGAGGCTAGAAATTCCTTATCTCCAACATTGCCGTATTGTGAACGAAATAATATGTATCTTGAATTAAACGGGAATATTTGATTTTTAGTCATGTCTAATGTCCAGAATCAATTTCTCCTCATTCTTTTTATTTGTTGGGGACTGTAAATCTATAAAATTAAATTCAAAGTCCTCATAAATATCTCTGCAACCACCTGTATAACCAACTGACAAGTAAATGTAGTTTTCCTGCTGGCCATGCACTCCTGTCCATAAATCTTTCTTTGTTATTCCTCTTTTTTTCCTATTTTTGGAAGATCAGGTGGTCCAAGTATAACTTCTCATCCTCTGGGTCTACCAAACCCTCTTGTCATCACACAAAATTTCTCTGATAAAGTTAAAGATTGGTGATGAGATCAAGGCATACTGGCATAGCATCACACTGCTTCTGAAGGACTGTTTTTTCCTAAAGACCTAAATCCTGCCTTGTACATAATGTTGAAGGGGTTAACTTGTAGTAAGCATTGTGGTGTATCATCCACACCTCTTCATGTAACTCAGTCAAAATCCTGCTCCCCTCGTTCACTTTACACCCTAAATGTTCTTAATCTTTATCAGGGATTAACCATAGTCAAGTGTCCATATGCACACCCCTTCCCTGCAAATTTATGTAAGCTGCTTAAGCTTACCCTCATCTGGCTCCTCTGAGCTGTAAATTGA
>NC_056737.1:1978807515-1978837515 GCF_019279795.1 Protopterus annectens
TGTTAAATAGCAGCATGAATTTGCATGTTTTTCCTCAAAATGGTAACTGAAATTTTAGGGATCTGGTATATTTGACTTTGTGCTCTGAATGTCCAGTGTTTTATGTCAAGAAGGCAGAATGTGCTCTTCAAAAATGCATTATACTACTTATTTTTATTTATTTATTTAATGTTTGCTGACTGGGAACGTCCGAAGTAAGCCGCGGTGGTAAAGTGGTAGCGTTGTTGCCTCACAGCAAGAGGTTCTCCTGTTCAATTCTCGGCTGGAGTGCCTTCTGTGTGTAGTCTGCATGTCCTCCCCATGGTTGAGTGGCCTCCGAAAGACATGCGTGAATGGGCGTGCCATCGCTGAAGGTTGGGTGTTGGGCTGGCAACTCGGCACCATATAAATCTACTGCCGATCATTAGCGGACCAGAGTTCCACTGTGGCGACCCCTAACCGGGAAAAGACGAAAAGACAAACAAACAAGTTGACTGGGAAAGTCCAACTGGGCATGTATGGGTACAATTATGACATCTTACAAGCAAATGTTAACAATTATGACATGTTACAAGCAAATGTTAACAACGCTCTTTATAAGCACTCCATTAAATTTTCACATTTTAAGTAATTCTCTTTAGTAATATTGGAAAGAATTGATCTTATTCCACATAAGAGCTCATGGATAACCACCACTGAATATAAAAAATTGCTTTGGCAGCTTCAGTTGAATGCTACCAGTCCATCTGGTATTTCTTGTTACCTGTTGTTAAGCAGAGGCCGGTGAAATTATAAAAGTATCTGGTGCCTTCTATTTTGATTTTTCACCATAGAAATTGTTTTGGTATTTTGCTATTTAATTGGTTAAATTAATTTATTATTTTTAACAATGGATAGGAATTGGTTAATTATATATTTAAGATTTTGTATATTACTATATTTATATATAGTTAATATAATATGTACATCAATTATTCTGTAGTATATATATATTTTTTTATTATTTTTCTTTCAATTTTATGAAGGAAGTTAAACATGTTAAACACTAAAATGTTGGTCCACATTATATGGGTTATTTTTATTGGACAGTACTTGATCACTGGGTGATTAGCATTGTTTTAAATCTGTGAATGGAGGAGAGTTTTTAGTTCTGAAGAAGTCTGTTTTATTTGTCAGATGAAAGCTTTTACTCAACTTGTTTTAACATATAAAAAAGACAGGCACAATTCCCGCATAATATGATGATGTTGGCCGTTTGCCAAGGGCATGTGGATCTTCTTCTTCTTCTCCTTTCGGCTTTTCCCATTAGGGGTCACCACATTGGAACAGCAGTCTACAGAACGACTGGCAGTGGTGTTTTTTACAGTGTCGAGTTGCCAGACTGGCACCCAACCTTCCACAGAAGGCACACACAAATGCACACTCTAACACCTAGGGCCAATGTAGAGTGTATAATCCACCTGCAGCATGTCTTTGAGATGTGGGAGGAAACTGGAGCAACCCCACGTGACTGCAGGGAGGACAGGCAGACTCCACACAGAAGGTAGCCCAGCCAAGAATCAAACAGCAGAACCTCTTTCTGTGAGGTGGCGATGCTAACTGCTGCACTAGCGTAGCCGCCCATGCCAAGGTCATGTGAATAATGGATGTAAAATCAAGCATGGATGCCATGGTCAGTACTAAACTGTTTCCTCTGTATAAAGAGTGGGATGACTTTAATAGTTTTATTCTGTCATTTGAGACAGTAACTTAACAGCATAAAATTGACCAGGAGCAATGAGTGAGGTGTTAAAGGTGTTGCATGCATTAACTAAACTGTCTAATATGGATTGTTACAGTTATAAAATCAAACACTGTTTATTTGTTTGTATTAAATTTTAACATTTGCATAAAAGGTTTAGGGTACACAGATGAAAGACAGCTGGAACTATTAGTGTTTCATTGAAGAAACATACTTACTCCATTAGGTTGGAATGTGGATATTAACATAATAGTTTCAAAATGCTGGGAAATCTTATGGTAACAGAACAAGCTCTCAGTATTTTTCCTGTGGAGATAAGAATCTGGTTAATAGACTGGGACTGTAACACTGCTGAGGACATATTAAAAAGGGTGGCATCTATCTGGCCAGCCCTGCACAACTGCGTAAGAAGGGATACCCAGTACTATAAATGGGTATAAGGTAATTAACTGTAAAAAAAATCTCTACTTTTCTGGCAAATAGCTGAGGTTTGAAGTCATTAAATAATAACAAACATTTGAGTTTAAGACTCCACATCCTTCAGAAAATGCATGCTAATGCAAAACCTATTATTCTATCAACTTTCTATGTTTGTAAAAGCAATATTTAAAATCTGTCCCTATTTGTCCCCCCATCATTTAAGGCTTTGTCCAGATTTTTTGCTCTAAGAGGTTGAGAGGTAACAGTCATCCATCTTTGATGATATCCCAGCCTAACAGGTATTGACTTTAATGACACATTAAATTGTGTACATGCAATTACTTGCAGCCAGACATGGAAAGAATCATTGAACGATGGTAATACAGAGTGGATCAACCAATAACTGCACCTCCAACAGGAGCTACTGACATGGCTATTACAGGGATAAAGCCAGTTATTAACAGAAAGCCTGACCAAGGACAATAAGTGAGACAGAGCTGTTAGAATATACCAGACTTCTTTAGAAGTAATTATTTCAGGAAAGACATTTTCAGTAGCAGTAAGAATTAGTTGTTGAAAATACCAGAATTTCATTGAAAGAGCAATTGAGAAGGATCACACAGAGGTAAGAGAGGCACAACTGTCAAAATCTATCTTACAGATGCTGAGAGATGTAATCAAAGAGGCTTCAGACTCTCAGGGCAGAAGGGTTCTACTAAATGGAACAATGGAGTTGGTGTACAGAGAATAGAATCCTGGTTGTCCCAAGGATAAATAATTGGGCACTTCAAGCCATAGACTAGAATATTCCTCCTTCCTCATGACATTTGGGCATAAAACATTAAAAAAATTAGGCTTATGCAAACTTTTTTATTGGCCAGACATTGCAAAAGATCAAAAGATGAGGACAGGTGCTGCAAGACATGTGAGCAGTGTCAAAAGGTTGACGAGGCAGGAAATAATGCTTTGGTGACATTGCAGGTAGTCAAAGAAATGTTTCAGAAGGTTGCCCTTGATACATGGAGCCACTTAGCAACCTCAATAACTAAGCAGGATGTATGTTTCAGTGATGGAAGCGTACGCTACTAGGCACTGAGATGTGGTAGTTTTGTCCTTTTTTGAGACAGAAATGGTATGAGATCCCTTTTTAAAAGTTTTCAGCCAGGTCAGTTTCCACAAGAAATAATGACAGCCTGAGGGGCTTACCTTATGTCATATTATTACTGACTTGGTTGTCAAAGTCCTGTGGGGTAAAGCAGGTAAAAAACACCCTTATTGTATTCAAACAAATTGGGGTCAAGCAAGTAAAAAACGCACTTACTGTATTCAAACAAATTGGGGTAAAGCAGGTAAAAATGCCCTTACTGTATTCAAACAAATAGGGGTAAAGCAGGTAAAAACACCCTTACTGTATTCAAACAAATTGGGGTAAAGCAGGTAAAAAACGCCCTTACTGTATTCAAACAAATTGGGGTAAAGCAGTTAAAAACACCCTTACCATATTCAAACAAATTGGGGTAAAGCAGGTAAAAATCGCCCTTACTGTATTCAAACAAATTGGGGTAAAGCTGGTAAAAAACGCCCTTACTGTATTCAAACAAACTGGAGTAAAGCAGGTAAAAAACGCCCTTACTGTATTCAAATAAATTGGGGTAAAGCAGGTAAAAAACACCCTTTTACAGTATTCAAACAAATGGTCTGGTGAAGATGTTCCACTCTGCCCTTAATACCATGACACAAGCATTTTCAGACCACTGCTACTAAATACGACTGGGGCAAGTATCTACCCCATTCTTTCCTAACAGTACCGCAAGAGTCTTCATGGTTTTCATCATTTGATCCACTTTGTAGTCACAGCTCAAGGGGGTCCTTAGATATAATTTTTGATGCATTGAAAAGTGAATCTAGTTCTCATCAAGAGTCTGTTGTAGAGCAAGTGCTGAGTTTGAAGAATAAGTTTAGGGAGCTTGTGGGGGTTGCCACAGAAGCACCTAGCATAAGTACAAGAACAACAACAAGAAGCTTTGTATGACGGCACAACTGACTGACAGTCTGCAGTTTGTTGAAAGGCACTGGTGTTTATTTATGTTCATAAGAATTAGCTGCGAGCAGAAGAGGAGAGACTTTTCACTGTTGTGAGAAAGTTAAGTGATATTAACTATGTTGTGAAGGTGCCAGGTAGAAGGCAGAAACACAAACTCTAACATGCCAATATAATTAATCTCTACCATGAGAAAGAAATTATTGTACTTTGTATATGCACATTATAAGAGCATTCTGAGAAGACTGGATTTAACACCTCAGTAGTTTGTGTAGTACTGGCTCAGCAGCTGTCCACTGTCCCCATTCTGGTGAGTTTGTGGACATGTTCCCTGCTAAGTCACTATGTACCCAACAAACAGAAACCTACACAATTGGAATCCAGCACTGAATCAGACTTGCTGCTTATGGGGTACCTGAACAAGTCAAGCAAACCATATGGGAAGAATTACAGGAAATGATAAATCTGGGAGTAACCCATAAATTCTATAGTCTCTGGGCTTCACTAGTGGTTTTGGTGCCCCCCCCCCAACACACACACACACACACACACAAAATGTGTAGACTGTATGAAAGTTAACAGTTAGCAAATATAGGTTTGTGTCCATGTTAAGGACTGAAGAAGCATTAAAGTGTTTGGATGGGGAAAAATATATGACCACAACTGAACTAACTAATGGTTACTGATAGGTATCCTTGATACCTGCAGAAATTGAAAGGCCAGAATTCATTACCCTATTCTGGTTGTATCTATTGATAAAAATGCATTTTGAATGAAGAATGCCAGAGCTACCTTACAGAGGCTGGCACGTCTTGTCATGAGCTGGAATTATATGCCTGCCTACATATATAATATACTCCCTGCAGTAATATATGCAACATGTCAGACTAGTTCTAAGAAGACTATTTTTTTTTAATTTAATTTTTTTATTCACCCTTTGCTGACCAGCTTAGTCCCACTAAGCTAGTAGTCTCTATTCAGGAGTGACCAAAAGTGGCATTTATATTATTAGAAGAAGTTTGGCCAGGACATCAAGGAACTTCTCCTATTCTTTGGAGCTGCTTGGAGGGCTCCTACAGCACAGAATCTGGAGAAAACATTGTTTGATGTGGAGTATCAGAATGTAAACATAGATTCCTGTGTGGCAGATGATACAAATGAGCAGTATTAAGCTGTCTCAATCGAGAAGGAAGTAATCAAGTCTGTCGCAGTGTTGCAGATAACAGAACAGGTATCAGGAGGGCCTGCAGATGATGGTTTGTTAAAAATAATCTAGCAGAGTGACCCACGGGACAGTTCTGCTGTTTCATGGTGTGAGACGGCAGAGAACTTTTTTGGAAGTGCATTCTGCTTTAACAGCATATTTAAACTTCAAAAGAGACCACAGCTCTCTCTCTTCTGAGTCAGGCAGATTTTTTTTCCCACCCTCCTATCCAGTTACAGTTGTCTTGTTAAATACCACTGTCTTTCTAGTTGCCTGCCTCTTATGTTAATTTGACCATATATTTCATTTCCTCTCTACTTTCACTGGCTTTTTTGAGTAATCACAAAATCATAATTTTTGAAATCCCTCCTCTTCAACTATTTAAATTTATTGGCCATCCTACTGTATTCCATAGTACCAGAATACAAAAGTGACCACCCCTTTCAACCCATCTTGCTGTTTTAAAAAATAGTAACTCTCCACTAAACCTTAACTTTTTAAACAGGTAAAACTTACCTACTTTCACGTCTAACTTCTCTAGTGCACACTGCAGTGTGCATTTTTTTTTTCATCTTACCTTTAAGCATCCCTGTGACTAGCACTTTCTCTAATACCTGCTGGAAAGCACTAGGAAGCCTTAAACTGATACAAGCACTCAACTCTCCTTGTTCATAAGGAGAAATTAGTAGTAGGCACTAAACAACCTATAATTGCGAATGTACCTTGCTAAGGTAAGGGAAAACAGCTCCTGTGCTTTACAAAAAAAAAAAAAAAGCACTAAACCAGGCATGTCCAAGGGTCAACTTCCGGTGATTTCTCCTGTCCACCTGGTGAATCTGGGCATACTGGGGCAATGCAGCAATTGCCTCATCTACACAGACAACCCTCTCCTCCTTCCACCCAACACTACAACCTGTGAGAGATGCACTTACATAGCCAAAATGGAAGCAAAGCTCTCTACACCCAAGATTGTGCTAGACAGTCAAGAGGAGAAGGTTAACACCCGCACTACACCTCAAGCAACACATAGCTCTTCTAAACCCACACCACCAACACCCACATATAGTAACGCTAAATCCACATATGCAGAAACCCTTAACTGTAACCTGCCCAAGCAACAAGGACCTCTGAAGCAGAAACGCAAACAAACACCAATCACAACCAAAGTGTCACATAGTTCACAACACCAGTGTGCCACCCAGCAACAGCCCCTAAGGCATGACAATGTACCTAACACTTTAGTCATAGGTGACTCTATAGTCTGGCACACTGATGTCCCTCTCACCAGGCTGAACAAGGAGACAATTACAATCAGCTGCCTGTCGGGTGCCAGGATCCACCACATAACGCATACACTCAAGTCACTCCACAACAAGTACAAATATGACTCTGTCATTGTCCATGTTGGAGTGAATGACTTGAGAAGTACCTCCCTGGACTACATGAAAAGAGACATGGAAGAGCTCTTGGATCATGTGGCCCAAGCAGGTATGACCCTAGCCCTGAGTAGCATCCTGCCTTCGCCCAGAATTATACCACAATATAAGGACAAAATGATTGATTTCAACAATTGGCTAAGCTTCTGGTGTCATTCAAAGGGGATCCAGTATCTGTCTGCCTAGGACGACATGATTGACAGACCACAATGCTTTGCCATTGATGGTCTGCACCTGTCACCCTTGGGATTCAGGTTACTGAATAAGGCTCTTGCCACCCCTATAGTGCCTTTTTTAGGCAAAGTTCAAAGGATAAAACCACCACCATAACAGGTGCATGCAAAATCTGAAGGTAATGCTACTCAATGGTAGAAGTCTAAACCTCAAAATCCACTCTCTCGAGGCACTCCTAAAAATGGAGAACATCGATATCTGTGCAGTAACTGAGACCTGGTTCAAGGCTCCAGAGAGCACCCCTGCAATATCAGGCTACACCTCTTACCAAACTTTTCGGCCACCAAACCAGGACCGAAACACTAAAGATGGAGGAGTGTCAATATTCACCAAGGATATTCACACCACCAGGCTAGTTGCCCAACACAATGCATCTGAAATTCTCCAGGTGCAACTAACACTAGGTAAGACTGCAATCCAAATTGTAGCTTCCTACAGATCACCAACCATACCTCAAGATTCTCAATACACCTTTCTAAACATACTGGAAAATATTAAGATAGAACCAAACACCCTAATACTGGGTGATTTTAACTACCCTGCCATTAACTGGGAAAACTACTCATGTACCAACACCTTTGCCCAACGGTTCTTGGACTTCATAAATTCCAAACCCTGGATCAACTAATCCATAGTCCCACCAGGGGCTCCAATATCCTAGACCTGGTCATTACCAACATGGGAAATTTATGCTCCACACCTATGGTCACCCCCTCATTAGTCAGGTCTGACCATAAGCTAATCACCCTTAACATCCAAATCCCATCCCCACTCCCCAGTAGGGAAACCTCTATAAAAACTTCTCCAGAGCCGACTTCATGCTTCTCAGGTCAGAAGTGACAAACTTCATGACACCCATGCAGACAGGAACTGAAAGTTCAACTGCTGAATCCTACATTAAGGCACTATATGAGTGCATCCACTCATGCATGAATCGTACCATCCCAAATAGAACCAAGATGCTCTCATCCAAAAAAAGGAAGCCAATCTGGTGGTCCCCTGCATAAACAAACTTTACAACAAAAGGAAGAAACTGTTGCAGAAAAAAGAAAATCCCAGGATGCAAAAAACTCCCTTACCAGTCTCAGTAAGAAACTGAGATCCCTCATAAAATCCTCTAAAGCTAGTTATGAAAATAAAATTCCAAAGATTCCAAAGACAACCACAAGGAATTCTATTAACTATGTCATGAATCTAAATGGCAATGCTCAGATCTGCTCTGAGTTAAAACAGAATGGCATTAAATATACTGATCCCAAGGATATTGCCTTATCCTGGCAGATCGATTCAGTGCCAACTTCACCCCCCTCTCACCCCCTAAATGGCCCATCTCAATACGTAAGATTGCTAAATTCTGGTAATAACGGCCACACAGGTAAAAAACGCACTCTCCAAAGGTAAGAATACAGCATCCATGGGACCATATGACATCCCGGGCTGTGTACTACATGAACTACAATATGAACTGGCACCTCACCTAAGTGTCATGTTTAATCATAGCCTCACCTCAGGTTTCATGCCCACTGAGTGGTGCAGGGCTACAGTTATCCCACTTCACAAGGGGGGATCCCCCTTGGATCCCGGAAACTACCATCCCATCAGTCTGACAAGCCTTATCTGCAAGGCCATGGAGCATATTATCATGGAACTTATAAACAAAGACATTGGCAACCTTCAAACACTGGACCCCACCCAGTTTGGGTTCGTGAAGGGCCGATCTTGTCTCCTGAACCTGATTGACTTCTTCGAATCAGTCTCCAGAGCCATGGACAAGGGTAAGGTGGTCCACGCAGCCTATCTAGACCTTGCCAAGGCCATCAACACCATCTCCCACTGTGGATACTGTACAAAAGGGCCTTACAGAAACAGATGCTTGGTGCCAGAGCCATGGGCTCAAACTCAATGCCAAGAAATGTATAGTTATCCCCTTTGGGGAAAAAAACATGTATCCGTGAATTACCATATAGGTGGCAGTACACTAAACACCGAAAGTGTGATAAGAGACTTAGGGACACAGGTGGACAGTGGTCTCACCTTCGATAACAACATCACCACAACAGTCAGAAAATCCTTCTATGTGGCACACCTCATCACGAAGGGCTTTTCATCCAGAAAAAAGGAGGTCATTGTCCCACTGTACTCATCCCTCATTAGACCCATTATATAGAATACAATGCCCCATTTGGTATGTACCTCTCAAGACATCTGCAACAACTGGAAAGGCTGCAGAAATACCTCACTAAGAGAATCATAGGCCTAAAGCAGATGCTCTACGCTGACCGCCTTAAAAAACTCCAGCTATACTCTGTCGCATATCGTCTACTCAGAGGCGATCTCTGCTTAACATACAAGGCCATGTCAAACCCAGAGCTGTTGGACATGCTACACTTAAAGAAATCCCAATCCCTCAGAGCTGCACGCTCCAGGGATCTAAACCTTGTCATCACAATAAACAAAACATGCTGGAGGGATAGGTTCCTGACCCAAAGACTCCCCAGACTCTGGAATAGCTTGCCCATACATGTCAAGCAGAGTGCCTCTTTGGCCCTCTTCAAAAGGAACCTTGACGATTGGATGGGAGAAAGGAAATTCACCCCGGGGATCATGTCAGGGGTCCAGGGAAGTAAATAGTGTGGGAAGAAATAGCCAGGGAATTGTTATAGCTAGGCTTGTAAAGGCCCTAGGACTGATAGCCTAGTACCAACCTATGAACCTATGTGCAAAAGGAACTAACTGATATGGCAGCAGAGAATGCATCAGTTAAAACTTATGCATCAGTGACAGAAAGAAAAAGATGAAAACACCAACAAACTGAGAAGGAGTCTGGCTTTGTAGCAGCAGATAATGCAGTAACTAAAACATATGCAGTAGTGACAGCAGGCAAAAAAGGAGAACAGCAAAATATGTAAGTAAAACTGTTTTCAATAAGAAGAGAAGACCAACTGTGACAATAAGAACAAAAAAAACTGCAAAAGACAGAAATATGCAGGACAGTTTGGTAACTGCTGGGTTTTAAAGTTCAAGAAATTTGCTCTTTTTATATATATTGGGACAGACACTTTTTGTGACTTAGCGTGTGAAACTGCAGGACTGATGATAAAATTTCTGGAGCTACAGTATGTAACAAAAAGAAGGTAATTTACCATGGAGCAATTTGATTTCTGTACTAACTTAAATGTTAAAAAAATGTTCATTTGCAGTTTAGAACTGATAAACTGAAAGAAGAGGATATTAAAAAGTCACATGTAGGGTTTGTGTGAAACTCTAGATAATATTTTAAAAGCTGGAGATGAGACAAACTTATGGAATGGATGGTGGAGGTGGGAAGCTGATTTGAAATGTGAAAAAAAAAACATGGTGAAACACTTGACAAGTGTTATTTTTGTGACTGATCATAGAGCAACATTAAGCTATATTGGCCAGCCTAAAACTTGTTTCTTTTGTGGGAACTTTTTTCTCACAGTCAATGATTGTGACAAGGTACAATGTGACCAGGGTGGGGAGGAAGGATATATGCAAAGAAGGTGTGTGGCTGAATGGAGGTTGTGTAAAAAGCGACACTTTTGGAAGGATTGTCAAGAGCAAACGGTAACTAATGAGAAAGGGAAGAGAACATACACAAGGAAGGACAAGAGTATGAGGAGAGAGAGTGAACTGGGTGAAGAAAAAATCTCTAAGAAGAAAATATGGAGAGGAAAATGAGGAATGAGAGCACATACAGGAGCTCAGGAGAAGGGATTGACACAAATATTTTTTGAAGTTCTAGCCAATGAAAAATATGATTCTGAGCATCAGGGATTATTTGCACATAAACCCAGGAAAAAATATTCAGTTGTTGTAAACGGTAAAAATAAGGCAACAGAAATTCTAGAATATTTCCCCTAAACTTAAAAAGAAGCAACAAGTTTAGAGTACTTTCAATAAATGGAAACAGTATTATTAATACGGTAAGAAGAATAGGGGTACTGAAAGGTGATGTAAATGTTATTCTGTTAGAGGATTAAGATTCCTGACAAATGCAGAAAAACTGCAAACATAAAAATTGTAGATGAAAATACAATATGGAAATGGGGAAGCGAAAACTGTCCTGGAGTGACTGTGTTTTGCAAAAAAAATATAATAATAATAATAATAATAATTAAAAAAAAAACAATGAGAATACTAGATGTATATAAGGATGGGAAAGTTAAGTGTTGTGGATGGAGACCGCATGTTTATACAAGTATAGCATGTAACTAGATAAACTCTGTTACATCTAATATTAAACCATGTGATGGTTAACATGAAAATTATAATTGCAGTGAACTTTAACTGTGGTTTAAGAGGAAGATGTAAAAAGGCAGGGAAAAATGTAAAAAAAAAATCTGGAAGAAATAAAATGGGGTACATTAGCTGTGTGGAACAAAACTGAATGGACTTATAAGAAGGGGGAACTTGGATCTGAAATTGATTATTTTATATTATCGAAAGGCTGGGGAGTAGCCGATAGTGATACAGCTGTGATGGGTTTTCAGACCCTTTATCAATATAGATGGAGGTGATGGAAGAAATTAAAGTAGGAAAGAAAGTAAAAAGGGTAAATGAGAAATTGTGGGTTGAAAATGGAGAGTCAAAAGTTTTGCACTTATGGAAGGATCATATAACTATAAAGGGCTTCTATAAACACTGGTATGAATGGTGAACTGAATTTAAACGAAGTATAAAAAAAGTTTTTTCTTTTTCCTGTGTCAGTATGATGTAAGAAACAGAGAGAAAGTGAAGTGTGAGAAATTTATACAAATAATTTAGAGAATAAAAGAGTGTTATGATACGGAAAAAAGAAATATAGAAAAGAAATCAGGAATAAATTAAGGTATTTCTGTTTAGGCCGAAATATCATTTATAAGGAAGAAGGGAGGAGGTATCTGCATATTTAGGCAACATAATAAAGGATGATATTAGTATAATGAGAAAAATGAAAAATACAAAAGGTGCGGTAAAAAAGAGCACGAGAACAAATTGAGTATTGTACTGCAGCTTGTGGTAAACAAGAGAGAAGGCAAAATTAAAAAAAAATGAATAACTTAAGGAAGAATTTACTGTTAGAGAATCCCATGTTTAGGAAAGTAAATGATGCAGTAGCAGGTGCAGATTGTATAGGATATGGAATGAATAGAAAATTAATGGGCTGGCAAAGAAAATATTTTGTAAATGTACTGGACGACAGGGTTAAGGAAGGGCTTGTTTATGAAGAGTTGTATAACATGATATTAAAATTTATATGGAAGAAAGATGAGAAGAATCAGATAAAAAAATGGAGAACCGTCACCCTAAATAACACAGACTGGGAGCTTTTCTCCCCGGGCCTCCGCTGAAAATGGACAGCTCTGACCTGTCAGAACTCCCCACTAAACAAATATAAAACAAATAAATAAATAAGAAGGGAAGAAAGGATGAAGGATTATGGAAGAAAGTATATTTAGTGTAAAAGGGAAGGGATTTCAAGAATTGCTATTAGCTGTGAGAGAAATAGTGGATGATGATATTGGTAATAGGGAGAATGTGTAAGTTATGGTAGGTGATATTAGCAAGGCATTTGATACAGTACGATACAATGATTTAAGGGATGCTATGGAGAAGCATGGAATAGGTAATAGAATTAAGAGAGTGTGCATATCAATATATGAAATGAATAGAGTGTCAGTGTTAGTGACTGGGTGGCTGAGTAAACAAATATGCTTGAAGTGTGATATAGAACAAGGATGTCCCATAAGTGGAATATTATTTGCATTGGTGACAGATGTGATAGTGAGTAAAATAGCTTATAAAATGAAAGATGTTAGATATGTGATATAAAAGGAAATGATTCCAGTAGTTTTGACATACACAGACTATATAGTTGTAGTTGCTAAAGAACAAAATATGGATGAGGGAAGTATTGCTTTGAATGGATGTTTAAAGGAAATGGGAATGACTAAGCGGTTTGGGTGATGTGGTGAAAATTTGGGGTGCATATTTTTCAGTGAATAAGGAGTATTTGGTAGGAATTGGGGAAAATTATGTAGTTGTGATGCAATGACAGGGTGTGATAAAAGAAATGAAAGAAATATTTCTTCAGTGGAGGACGTATAGATTAACATTCAGTAAAGGGTTTATCTGGTGAATTCTCTATTAACAGGAAAATAGTATATATGTCAAATATTTATAGCATCCCAGAAAAATATGAAAAGAAAATTGTGCAACTGGCAATTTCTTTTGTATGGGATTCAAGATTAAACCCAGTGAAAACAGGAGTGTTGTTTATGAATATGAATATGTGAAGATGAAAGAGGTTGCGGTTACCAAACATGTAAAGTATTAAAGTAGGTAAATGAAGAGAATGAGAAATTAATAGTAAAAACTTTAAATATAAGTAGAAAATGTTATAGGAGATGATGAAAATAAAAAAAACAGAGAAAAATATAAATACTGTAAATGAAGAAATTAAAAATCATCAAGAAAAATCCTAACATTGAAAATAAAACGTGATGACACAGAGAAGTATAGAAGAATATGATGTAATAATGTTGTGAAGCAATATTATTATATATATATATATATCCATGGAAAATTTCCAGAGGAAGTGATTAAAGTTATTTAAGTCAGGAAAATATGGTGTATCAAGACAGAATGTCAGGATTTCTTGTGGAGATTGTTAATAAATAAGTTACCAGTAAATGGGAAAAATGTCATATAAAAAGAAAGTTGAAAGAGTGTGTTTGTTTTATGAAGAGGAAGAGACAACAGAACATATTATTTGTAATATAAAAGTGTGGTGAGACTGAATAAAGTTTCATAAGGAAAAATGTTTTCAGAATACTAATGACATAAACAATATAGATATGAATATGATTATGAATGGATATTTTAAAATAATATGAAAAAGAATATGTGAGAAGGGTAGATAAGAATTAATTTTATGTAATATGGGTTATTTGCAATAAGAGATTGATTTTTTTGACAGGAAATGGATTTTGGCAGGTATAGTGCAAAAAAATCAGATTATGGTTGTGGAAGTAGTGGAGGTCAGTTATGGAAGTATAACAATGAAGGTGTTATGAGAAAAATGATTAAGAGTAAAAAAAAAATAGAAATATGTGAGTGTGTGTGTGTCTGTATATATATATATATATATATATATATATATATATATATATCTGTAAATATATACATTTTGTAAATATGTAATGTAAAACATGTTTTCTATGTGGTGTTAAATAACGGACCTCTACTCTTTTCAATATGAGCTGTGGGTTCTTTTTTATCAGCCTGAGCTACCACCAACTCAGGCAGACAGGGCCTTAGTTTAACATTTGATATGAATGATAACACACTCAGGTGTGTACCATTCTTATGCTGTACTGTAGTGTCAGCAATCCAACTAACAGGCGTTTGCACCAAAGGTGAGTGTGCTACCTGCTGTTTCGCTGATGACTGGCTGACTCGAGGGCAAGCAAATGCAAGGTAGTAATAGCTTTATTTCCTTAGCTTGGTTAAACAAAAGAAGGTCAGGACATTCTGTTTGACAAGAAAGCTTGTCCCTCCTTACAGTATGATATCTACTGGTCTAATAGACTGTATCCATGAAAACAGACTATTTATAATTTTCTGTTCTCTGGCTTGTTAGCAGGCATTTCAAAAACTCAAGGAGGCCTTGAGTGGACCCCCTGTACTAGACAGCCCTGTCATATCTATGAGTTTATTACTCACATAGATGCTTTACACCATTAAATGGAGGATATGCTCTGCCAGATTTATTCAAAAGCAGAAGAACATCCACTAGTTTACCTTAGTTGTAAACTTCTGCTAAGGGAAGCATTGCGTGCAGTTGTGAGGAAGGAATTCTTGGTAACAGTCTGGCTTTTCAGTAGCTTCAACTGTATATGAATGAGGAATGGTAGACAATCCACATTAGTGATGGATCATAATCTTTCACAGTGGTTACAAAGAGCTAATGGGAAGGGCAGCAGGCTTTTTCAATGATATTTAGGACTGCAGTGTTGTAAGTGCCCATCATAGGAGTAGTGCAATAACACGAACACAGATGGCCTTCTAAGTTAGGAACTCAGTAGTATAACTTCTGGGACTAATTCTCTTACCCTAAGCTTCATTTTTAAGGCTATATTAGATTGTCAAAATAGCATTACAGTGAATGCCGTTTCAACGACACATAAAGAATGAAATGCTCAAATAGTGAAAGCTCAGGCCAGGGATTTTTTTTCAAAGGGAAACATTTTGCTTGGCCTGAGATGTTACATTGCCCTTTACTCTATTGTTGTGTGATATATTTAGATGGGGGGGAGTGTGAGGAGCACAGCCACCTCACATTGAGGGTGGTGTGGGGGGGGTGAAGCCCCCCACTTTAAATTGTTTTAACTGGTGTATTTTGAGTTGTTGGGTTACCGATTTTTTTCCCTAGGAAAAAAATCGGTGACCTGGGATTTCGCTGTTTGAGCATTTCGCTCTTTATGTGTCATTGAAACAGCTTTCTCTGTAATGCCATTTTGACAATCTAATATATACCCAAAAAGCTCAGTTAAGTATAGGGTGGAGGGAAAATGTGAAACCTGTAATAAGCTAGTGATAAATGTCACTGTTCTTTTGAAAGTGAAGTCCAGGAAAAAAGCACTAAGATGAATTAAAAATGTACTGAATTAAGAAAAATATAAACAATTAATTAAAGATAAAGGTAAAACAATTGCATTGCCCTTGTTTTTTTAGTAAGTATGCAATATTAAAAAAATTATGAGAAACTGAATATAAAATGTGATATTTGCTACTGTGTAAATGTACTGCAGTTTGAAAGTGATATTAACTCAGCTCTGCACAAGTATATGCAGGGTTTAAATTTGCTCTTTGAAGATTCTATTCTAGGTCAAAGGATATTATCTTATGTGAGGCTTTGCCCCAGAAGGATGCACTGTGGAAAGAAAAAAGCATCTTTCAAAATTCAGAACTGATGCCTACAGAAATACCTGCCTTGGGCACATCTAAATAGTTGACAAGTTGCGGTATATTCCTACTGGAGCATGCACAGAAAGACAGAAGTGGCTGTAAGAACTTTGCAGATTATATTCCAATAATGAAAACTACTGACAAATAGGGAAAAGTATATCTTTTGTTAAAATAAGTTAGGTATTATATGATATAATAGCTAGAGATTACTATATTTCATCTGTCCAGAGCTTTTATTTTAATTTGTGCAAGATTATTCCTGTTTACATATTTACTTCTCTACTAAAATGACTCATGTCTACACATTTCCATTTAACCAGGAGTGCGTTATTTTATTTATTTCAAGTAAAGAATGTTATTATTCGGTTTTACATGCTTTTGGTTAGTGGCATCACACATATGCACACGCGCACACAGATAAAAGGATAGATAGATAGATAGATAGACAGATGATGTACTGACCTCTGTTTGGTTTCTGCTTATAGGAGAGTGACCACTCAGAACTGATTTCTAGCATTAATGTATTTAAATGCTAGCATATTTTAAGGGAAGGCAATACTTTGTGTTCATGCTTTGACAGAAAAGAATGGCTGTATACAGTGAGGGATTTGGTGGTTTAGAGTTATCATTCACAACTGCTTTTCTAGATATAATTTGAGTATATTTCAGTTACTGTACAATAACTGCACTGGAAGACATTGTTCTTAGAGTAAGGTGGTAAAATGCAAATGTGCCATGGATTATAAGTCTGGTCTACAGCTGTACAATGAAATGCTTATTTAGGTGAGGCAGGTGCTTGCTCTTACCCAAGCATCAGAAGATAATTCACTCTGCTTAATTCAGACCAATCACCCTCCCCATATCTACTGGCTTGTACTAGTGTAGATCTGGAGAACACATCTGCACTCTTTATATGTATGTGAATTTTAAACCTGTATCAAATCACCTTCTATAAATAATCTATAATTGTCTCCACTGCACTGGTCCTTTTGTATTTGACATTAAAACCTTCCAATTATGCTTTCACTAAATGCCATTTAACTAACCTTTAAATGAAACATCCACAATCTTCCTATAATAATCTGTATTTCCTTCAACTTTCGAGCTAGCAGTCTGTGTTCTAATGAGCCCAATGTCCATCTTATTGACATTTAGTCCTAGGGTCCACCTTCAGCGATATGTGTATGCATCTCTGATAGTCTTCTCATCATTAACACTGTCTACTTCTATACTTCTACAGCTCCTGTCACTGACCTAAGACCCACCTGTCACTCCCTCATATCAAGGCAGGCACTTTCAGTTGTCTCATTCTTACACTGTTTCTTCCTCTTTTCTGTCTTATCTGTTACTCAGTATATTTTTATGAATTGGGGTGTGTTTCTATAGCACAGAAGCAGTGGAATCATTGACGTGGACAACAGAAGCACATGTTGTATCATCGTGCAGCTGTTTTTCCTACATCCATTCTCCAACTCTTTTCCACTCCTTCTCTCACTATTATCTGTATTTTCTGTTGTCTACCTCCATGACTTCACTGCTTTTCTGCTGCAGAAACACTCCCCAGTTCATAAGAAAATGGACATGTTCAGACATTGCTCATTTCTCACTCTATTCATCCAGCACCTCTACTCCTGTTTTCTTATCCATTCTGAGATAATATAAATTATTTCTGCTATTCATTCCTTACGTTTCACATGTCACATAATTCCATTCCACATACATCTCACACCAACATTTTCCTGCACCCTACCTGAAACTTCACCTTTGCAAAAAAACTTACTATCTCTGGACTAACAACCTCAGTGTAATCATTGCCCACCCCCACTCTTCTTCATCACCACCTTACTCTCCCATGCAATTAAGGGACTTACTGAATGCCTCCTCTGTCTCTGTTTTGCCTACACAACCCTCCTTACTCAGAGATCACATACTAACATTTTACACATCACCACTAAGCACCGATCGTCTTCACATCTTTCCATTCCAGTTTATTTCACCATGTCTGCATGACTACAAAGCCTTGCAAGTCCCCATTTCTTAACACCTTTCTTCCAGTCTGTCTGTACCATGTTCAAATCCTGCTGGCCCAACATGCCAGTATTCTTGACATTCAGGTTATACTTCTGCAGTATTGTAACCTGCCCTTCCTTCCTTTTTTGAATTTATGCAACACCTCTAATGTAACTAAATTGTCTCCTCTACTCCTAGCCCCCATCTTCTCTCTCCAACAGCCCCCTACATGCAAGGTAGACCTAATCAGTTCTTGGGGTCCACATAGGCCCCGTTACCCACCCCCAGGAACCCAGGCCTCCAGGAAATTGTCACCTCTTCAAAACTAACAGCAGCCAATTGCCTCAAGGAGAACCTACCATCATTAGATGCAGCTTCTTCAGTAATCATCAGTCCTCCAAATTCTCTCTCCTCTCTTTAAGCAGTCCATTTTAAAATTCATCTTGTAACCAGCCAAAGCATATTGCATACATAAACCCTACACTAACATCTCCAAATCCTTCATCAGCTAATATCCCATCATATCACTTTTCCCCAGTGAAACAATGTATTTTCTTCCTGTTTTCACCATCCCATGCAGATTCTTTCATATGACTAATACCTAGCCCAGCTATCTATCCTGTTGGACTTACTTTCATACCCAATAACTCTGGGGGAGAATCTGTATAGGTTCATAGGTAAGTACTAGGTTAGCTGCCCTTGCAGGCCATTTTAAGCATAGCCAGTTTCCCTTTTTGTTCTCAAAATAACCCATCCCATTTAGTTATATATTGGCCTTACCCATCCCATGGCTGATAATTATATATTAACCCTAATGATAATAACTAGGATTATACCATTCATAATTTGAGGGGACCCATGCATGGGACAAAGCATTTAGTATTTGTCCATCAGCAGTGCATCGGGCAGTCCTGGAGTAAATTTTATGTTTCCCATCAATTGATCTAAGTTTTTCTTGAAAATGGACAGCAATGAACTTTGTTTTATGTGGAAGAGGAGTCTGCTCCACAGCAGCAATATCCTCTGCAAGATATACCCGTCCCTCCAAATAATTCTGTTCATGTCACGGAAGAGGGTTAGATCCATAGTAGACCAAGTATTTCTGATGCTGTTTTAATTGCTGATGTGCAGTAAATCCACCAGTAATGGATCTGAGGATGCCTTGTATGCCAGACACAGGTCACCTCTTAGCAGTCTGTAGAATGCTGAGTATAGTGACAAGGCTTTGAGATGGTCCATCTAGGACATGTTGTTTAAAAATTGTATCCTTTTAGTAAGGTATCTTTGTGCATGTTCCAGTTGTTCCATGTGTCTGGATAAATACATTTCAAAGGGCTTATTATATTTAATGATTGGCCTAATGAGATCTGTGTACAGGGTGACAATGACATCCTTAGGTCTAGACACAATCCCTTTGTTTATAGGCTGTGCAGTATAGAAGGTCTTTCATACAACAACAGATGTGTTTGTTAAACTTTAGGTCACTGTTCACAGAAGCTCCAAAATCTTGAACAACTGGGTCAACTCTTAGGGATGTATTGCCAATGTGTTAATTCCCTGGGGTAGATGACTTCCCAAAGTATACAGCAATGCATTTTTGTCGCATTTAGTTGCAGTCATTTATGTTGGCACCAGTTATTTATTTGAGTCAAACCTTCCAGTAGGCTGGCTAAGTTATTTGTAGATTCAAAGCTCCTGTCTTGCAGTCACCTGAAAACTTAGTCAACCAGAGCCTCTTGGTATGTTATTTTACTTCAAAAAAATAGATGCCAAACAAGAGATATCCCAGCACAGAACCCTGATGGGACACCAGTGGTGCTTGGTCTTTTTTTTAAGGTAACTTCCCCTATTTTAATTTAGTGTGTCCTACATGTGAGCCAGCTGGCAACCCAGATGGTGACATAAAAGTTTATTCATAGTTTATTTAGCTTTTCTAGTATGCCTGAGTCAGGAATTGTGTCAAAAGCTTTGACCAGGTTGAAATATTTGGTGAGTACTGTTTTCTTTCATTCATTGCTTTGGTGAACTTTTGAAAAAATCCACCAGGTTGAGTAAGCATAACCTGCTCTTGTCAAATCTAAACTGATATGGGTCCAGGAGGTTTCCTGTGTCTTGATTGATTAATTCCATGATAAGTCTTTCTATGGCTTTCCATATGAGGCTGGTCAGACTTACAGATCTTTAATAGCCTGGGTCTCTAGAAGGTCTTCCCTTATGCAGGGGAATGACTATAACTGTTCTCCATTTGCTTGGTACAAAACCTGTATGGAGGCTGAGTGAACAATGTTGTTAGTATTTATTGATAATCAAATTATCTGACATGATACAAATTTGGAACTAGCTGAAGTCCTAGTTATAATCAATAAAATTAATTATAACAATATAGACAGTTACAGATCCATATCTATAACACCATCAGAGTTCTCAGAATACCTTAACCTATTAGAAAAATCAACATTCAAACCAAATACCTTTTTAATGGTTGACATTAACTATCTGCACATAAACTGGGAAACAAATATTATTTGATCTGTTAGACAATTAAGGCTATGAGCTGTTAACAAACTACTCCTTGATGCTCAGGGTTTAATTCCTTCTGCCTTTATTTGCCTTCTGTGTCACCTTGAGCAAATCACTTAACAAAACAGTGCTTTGGGGCAATTGGAAATCTGGGCTAGGCCCTTTAATGGTCTCCTATATTGTATGCATGGTAACTACCTATAAGCCTATCTTGTCCTCACAAATGTTTTTTCCAGTTGCAGCATCCTATTTGTTACCCCATCCCTAGTCAAATTTGACTTTCTCATTGTAATCTTCTCAATGAACTCCAGCTTTGTGTCTCCTAGTAACTTCTCTGCAGTCAGGAATTACTCCAAAACCAGTTATTTGCTATTCATTATTTTTACTTTATTCATTTTTGGTAATCACAAATGGTATTACCAGCAAACATTTTATGTGAGGCTACTCCCCACCACTATAAATTGTAGTCCTTCTTGGATAGCTGCACTGTCCCTGTCAGTCTGGTGTAATCATAATGGCAAGTTTAGAACTAAACCCATATGGTGGAAGTACCGCATCAACAAACCCTAACAAAAGAAAACAATAAAAGAGGTCTAGATTATTAATGGAAAGGGGTTTAAAACTGATGAGTCTCTCAAACGTACCATTAGAAAGTGTAAGGCTAATTGTGAACTTAGGATTGCAACTAATTCAGACAACAGCTATAAAGCATTCTTAAGTTATATGAGGAAGTTTAGAAGTAACCTGTAATGAATTTATCACCAGTAGTACCATCTCTCATCCCACGGACATTGCTAATATTCTTGCAGACAATTTATTTTAAAATTTTCACTTCACTCACCATCCCCTCTGAGTCCTACCTTGCCCTTCCCACCTCTACAAATCAATTTGGATAATGTCTTAAAAAAAACACTATTGCCAGGGGTCCTGACGATATCCCTGGATGTCTCCTGAGAAGTGTAAAGTCCTATCTAGCAAAATCCAGCAATCAACTGTTTAAGCTAAGTATCTCCACTGAGTATGTCCTTGAGGTGTGGACAATGGAACAATGGCAGCTGTGGTTCCTCTACTGACTTACTACTGAATTACAAGCCTATTAATCTTACTAGTATTACTAGTATTACTAGTATTATTTGCAAAGCTGTGGAACGTATTATAACTGAGCTAATAAACTATGATATACCTGACATTATACCCTTGGAAGCACACCAGTCTGGGTTTGTAAAAGGCAGATCATGCCTATTCAGCCTGGTTGTGTTCCCTCTAAGAGATACTGAGTCTGGAGACAAGGGGCATACAATACACACTATCTGAACATTGCCAAGGCCTTTGACACAATCCTCACTCTGTGATTATTGACAAACTCTCTCAGCTCTCCATTAACTTGTACAAGGATTGGTAATTGTGTGCCTGAAAGGACCTCTACCATTAAGTTCAGGGGCATTTGGAGACATAAAAATGTTACTATTGGTGCCACACACGGCTCTGTCCTGGGACCCATTCTCTGTAGTATATATTTCAGTGAGATAAAAGCTATTACCAGGAGACTATGGTTATCCAGATTTGCTGATTATTGTAAAGTGGAGGTGGGGGTATGAAATCCCATTCTGATATTCAGATTATTTAGCAAGGACTGGACCGAACAAATGCTTGATGTAATAGTCCTGAGTTACCTTCAAGCTCAAGAAATGCAGCATAGTTTCCTTTGGAAAATTTAGCAACAATACTGCTTACTATATCAATTACATTCCACTCAAATTTGACAAAGTTATTAGGGACTTGTGAATGTATATGGATAACAGACCCTAGGTTCATAGGAGGTTACTAAGCTAGAGGCCCTAGAGCCCTTACAAGGCTAGCCATGTTAATCCCAAGTTGCCCATCTGATCTTATTATGAAAAAATATTTTGCAGAGCTAGTCTATGGTCAACACTGACTCCCCTTGTCCATGAAGGACATGGGTGCCAACCCTGGGGTGAATTTGCAGTCTCCCATCCATTTGCCCAGATTGCACTTGAATAGGGTCAGTGAGGAGGTCTGCTTCACGTGAAATGCAAATTTGTTCCGGAGAAGAGGCAGTCTCTGGGAGACTTATTTGTCTCTTCAGCATGTTCTGTTAATGTCACAGGCTAGGTTAAGATCTCTAGAGTGAATGACTCTTGTGCCATTTAATTTTGTCTCTGTGAAGCATATCCATCAGGGCAGGGTTGGAGACTGCCCTGTAGGCCAGGCACAAGTCTTTTTTCATCAGCCTATACAATGCAGAGTGCAGTGACAGGGCTTTTAGTCTCTCCATGTATGTCAGAGTTTGGTGGCCATGTATTTTCTTGGTGAGGAACCTCTGTGGTCCCTCCAGCTGCTGCAGGTGTCTGCTGAAGTACATGCAAAAGGGAGTATTGTACTATATTTGTGGTCTGACATGGGGCTATAACATCCTTAGACCTGGATGTGATGGCCTTACTTATGAGGTGCACAACGTAGAATGCTTTCCTTACCACAGAGGAAACTTGGTGGTTGAAGTTTACATTACTATCTATCTGTGTTCCTTGGTCTCACACCACTGGGTTTGAGCTTAGGAGTAATATTTTTTGCATTTAGTTTTAGACTATGGCTTTGGCACCAGTCATTTGTCTGTGTTAGCCCTTCCTGTAGTCTGTTAACATCGTTGGGGGACTCCGTCATTGCACCCAGTTTGCAATCATCAGTGAACTTGGTACACCAAAGGTCATTTAATTTACCCTGGACTTCTGAGAAGTAGATTCCAAACAGTAAAGGATCCAGCACAAAACCTTGTGGTATGCTACTGGTGACAAGTCTACTGGTAGAGGTGGAATCACCAACTTTTACAGTATGTGTTCTGTTTGTGAGCCATTTGTCTACCTATCTAGTGATGTAAGGGTTAATCCCTAACTGAGATAGTTTTTCAATGATACCTGAGTAGGGGATTTTTTCAGAAACCTTGGCTAGGTCAAGATATGCGGTATACACTGTCTTACCTTCATCCAGGGCTTTGGTGAGTTTCTCAAAGAAGTCCACCATGTTTAATAAGCATGATCTACCATTAACAAAGCCAACTTGGGTTGGGTCTAGATATTGAAGTTCACCTATATATCTCTTGATAAGGTCCATGGTAATTCTCTCCATGACCTTGCAGATGAGACTGGTTACATTTATGGGTCTGTAGTTCCCAGGATCTGTTGATGGCTCCCCCTTTGTGCAAGGGGTGAACCTATGAACTGCACCAACTCATGCTCACACATAATATTCACCTTCACACTCCTGTTACCCTAACAATATACTAATGTACAACAGCATCCCTACATGTGGTCTAACAAATCTCATCCAAGTGCACTGTACTTTTATTCATTATACTAGCTCCAGTGATGCCAACTTTTAATAACTTTTGCCACATAACAGAACTAAGAAATACACGTCCACAGCTACAACCTTTACTACAGAATCTACGTTTCATTTAAGCACAGATCTCCTTATTTTTTATGACATTTATAAGTAAAAGCAATATGAGGAAGCTTCATATATCTTAATATCCGTATGTCTCACTAGCACAGAATTTTTATCCCCTTGTTCCTATGCACTTCACTGTTGCCCCCCCCCCCCCACACACACTGTAGTATAGAAACAGTATGCCTACGTTGTTGAGGAACATCATTCTCTTGACTATCCACAAAAGAAATAAAACACTGCTGAGAAAAGCCTGGACTCTTGTTAACGTTCTTAAACCTGTGGTTGGACTGCAAAGCATATACCGCACATTATATCATTAATGTTTACAAGGACACTAAAAAGAAAAAGAAGTAACCATAAGTAAAACAATTTTAGTTCTTTATTATGGCTATAGGAGATAAGTAAGTTGCTAGCTCGAGTCCAGAGGCAACAGGATAATTAGATAAATCTAAAACAGTCTTAATCTCAATTTAGGTATATAGACTCAGAGGGTAGGAGCACGCGGTAGTAGTGCTGCGGTAGCGTTGTCGCCTCACAGCAAGACCTCCCATTCAATTCTCAGCTAGAGCGTCTTCTGTGTGGAGGCATGCGTGAATGGGCATGCCTTCGTTGACAGTTGTGCATCAGGGCTGGTAACTCAGCACGTAAAAATCCATTACCAAACATTAGAGGACCGGAGTTCCGCTGTGGCGACCCCTAACCGGGATAAGCCGAAAGATGCCACAACAAGACTCCGAGGGTAGGAAAGTTGCTATAAAAGAAATGGCAAGATATGCTACACTGTCAACTTACCAATAAAGATAGTACCTTACCCCCATAATGCGATTCATGCAGTTTAAATGTTTACATTATTGGCAACACTCCAGTTTTCATTAAAGATAAAATAAAAAAAGAGGTAGGAAAATATTGGAGATTTGGGTCAGCAAAAGTGGATTATTTGCATATGGTATTGTTTTGTGAGGAAGGTAGCTTGATATAGCCCAAGGTAATTGCTGCCATCAGGTGTGTGACACAAACACCCGTTCCACATTCATTGGATATTCATTTCCGGCTTCTAGGTATGTGATCACTCTGGCGTAATTTGATATATACATCTTGGATTTAGTTAAGGTTGGAAATGTCTGCTTTGATGAATTTGCTGAAAAGAACTTTGAAGGAACTCCCTGCAGACTAGATTAAGCATTTTATTTTAACTAAGCTCAATGTTTGGCGATATAAATAGATACCAAAGACCACAATAAATATTATTCCATATTTATTTTCTGTTTAAGTAACTGTAGATATGGGCATGTTATGAGCTATACAGTTTATGTATGATAGTATGATGCTTGGTACTGTGTAAAGCCTATATGTCCAATAAAGTCTTTGCTATAAAAAAAGAAAACAGATTTTATTCTTAACTGTATAGGTATAAACATTTCAGGATATAAACTGCATGTGATATTGTAAAGCAGTTTTATATAATACACAGTTAGATGTAGTTTCAGTGGAAAGAGCTTTTCAGTGACTGATCAGTGTGTAAAAGATATTAAAGTAATCAAGTACTTTTAGTTGCAAGAAATATAGGATATACAGTATAACAAGAAAGTCTGTGCAGGTGCAGGTTTGTTAATCTAATGCTATAGTTAATCAAATGTCATTTTCAGTGCAGTTACATCGACGGACTGTTCATATGGAGATTGCAGTACAGTGAGGATCAGAAAATGTGCATTTTCGCCACTGTAGTGCGGTCTCAGAGTTGATATATATAATAGTATCCCTTCCATTTTTAAAAAGATTATTTCATATAGAATTAGTAAAGCATTAAACTATGAACTTTCTAACAATAAATAAGTTAATGCTAACAATCTCACCCTGGAATCCATAGCAACAGACCACATATTTGTACCTTAAAAACTTCTAACACCATAGGTAAGGAACAATTTCAGTAAATGTCCCTTTCCCTTCACAGACATGCCATCTCCAGATAGTCAGATAGTGCACACTTCCTCTATGCCATTCAGATTAACTGTAATGCCTAGGGTTACTGCCACTCATTTCAGATGATGAATACTTAATTTAGCAATCTAAACATTTAAGCATAAAACATACGCATGGGACAAATACTCACTGATGTGGCACCAGCTTATCGTTTCTGGATCGACTATTATTTCAACCAAAATAATGAGGAGTCACTTACAGGTGGGTCTATCCCCACTAATTATCACATTAATAACAATGTACTAAGCAAACAATCAGTCATGAGGGACTTGGGCACCCAGATTGATAGTTATCAAAAGTGAAAAGATGATAATGTTTCAAAAAACTAAGTGCTAGGTTTAATAGTTTAACATTTCAGGTATTCCAGGTCATTGACAGGAAAATTTGGGGGAGATTGTAAGAATTTGTTGTTACTAAATGGATATAAAAGGCAGTTATGTTGTGAGCCTATGTGACATTTTAGTTTGAAGAAATATGTTAATATCAAATGTTCCATGAGGCTTAGGCACCTCCAGAAGTTGTAAATTAATTTGAGTTAGCAAGTACTCTATTATTAATCTCAAGAGATCACTTTTTATAATGATGCATGCATGTATATAAATTAATGCGATTCTTAATGGATTTTAGCATGAAGAAGGAAGTGTTTTCCAAAGCATTTTGCTTTTTTTAGGTATTTTAATGAAGTTAAGGGCCATAGGACAGATATCAGCTGTCCTATACCACCTGACTTTTGACCACCATGTTACCCCTCCCCATGCACTCCCATCCCATTCACTAACATGGTACCCCTCCCCCACACACTCCCATCTCATTTACTGGCATGGTACCCCTCTCTAATGCACTCCCATCCCATTCAACGCATAGTACCCCTCCCCCACACACACTGACATCCCATTCATTGACATGGTGCCCCTCCCCCATGCACTCCCATCCCATTCACTGGCACGGTACACCTCCCCCACGCACTCCCATCCCATTCACTAGAACAGTACCCTTTCCCCACACACTCCTATCCCATTCATTGGCATGGTACCCCTCCCCCACACACTCCTATCCTATTCACTAGCATGGTACCCCTCTACCATGCACTCCCATTCCATTTACTAGCATGGTAGCCCTCCCCCATAAACTCCCATCCCATTCACTAGCATGGTGCACCACTCACTATATCTAATCATTTGATTGTGTAAGGTATTACCTTACTCCAACAGGTAATTCCTGAAAGTTTATACATGTGAATATGACTGTAATGCCAACACACCAGTGAGAGGTTTATATGGCATGTAAAAAAGCATCAGTACTTCGGCAATATTTCCCTGCCTGCTTAGTGTAATGGAAAGGAACAGCTGAGATGTTTTGTCTTTATGCGCTAATTTTTTTCCCTGATTATGAAGCTGTTTTAGAAATATCACAGTGTTTTATTTTTTGTTAGTTTGATATTGTTTCCATGTCTTATGTCTGAGGTGCATCAGATCTTTAGTAGGCTTGGTCAGCCATGGTTTTGATCCTTTTCATGCGAAGGGGTGCAAGGCTATTTAGTGTGTCCAAGAATCTAGTACTGAAATAGTCAACTGCACTGTCTAGTGAGAGAGTTTTTAATTTGTGCCAGTTGATCTTTCTCAGGATCTCAGTAAAGATTAGGGGGTTGAAAGCAGGTAGGTTTCTTATCTGTCAGTACTGGTGCTGATTTTGGTAGGCTAAGGGGGAGCAGCTGATAAAGACGGGGAGGTGGTTACTCAGTGTGTCTGGAAGAGTGCTTGCTTCTGATATTTTATTTGGGTGGGAGACGAGAATCCAATCTAGGATGGATCCTGTGGTGTTATTCTTGTTAGGTCTGATTGGGGTGTTTATGAGCTGAGTAAAGTTGAATAGATTAATACTGGAAGGATAAGAGTTGGAAGTCACGTTTTGCCAGTTGATATTTACATCGGCAAGGATAACTGTTTCATTTTTAAAGTTAGTACAGATCCAGGCAAGAATTTCTTCTAGTAAAGGGATATTGTTTCCAAGGAGTTTGTAGAGAGCTATGATACAAAGATTTTTGCAGTTGTTCATTTTTAGGAAAGCAATAGTAATTTCTGCATTGGCGAATTGGGGAATAGGATTTGTGTAGAGTACTATGCTGCAGTGGTTTGGGAAAATTAGTGCTACTCCACCTCCTTTTTTTGTTGGGCCTGATCTTATAGTTTGATAGCCAGGGGAGAGAAATTTAAGATCTTTAATGCAGGGTTTTTGCCAGGTCTTAGTGATTACAATGATGTCTGATATATTATGGGTGATCCGTGCATGAAAATTAGAGATTTTTTTGCGAATAGTTTGGGAATTTATGGTTACCATGAAAATGGATTTGTGAGAGGTTGTTGTAAATGGAGGTGTGGCAATATTAGATGGAGTAGGAGTAATATCTTCCAGCATCCCAAACATAAGTTGTTAGGTAAAATGGTGTGTGTGTGTGTGTGTGTGTGTGTGTGTGTGTGTGTGTGTGTGTGTGTGTGTGTGTGTGTGAGTGTGTGTGTAAATGTATGTGTATGTGATTGTGTGCATACATGTGTGCATGTACACGCTTCTGTATGTGCATGTGTGTACATTTTGTAATGGGCCCGCAGCCTAATCAGAACTGTCTGTCTGTTTTTTTGACCTACTGCTTTCTGGGAGAGGCTACAGTACTCACATGAACTTGAAGAGGATACGGCATGTGTGGGAGAATGAATGCTGATTACACATAAAGTCCTTACAGATAGTGCATTGGAAGGATAGTTTGTGATGGAACAGTATGATTTAAATGAAGCACTAACTAAGGAATGATTATATACAAATACAGAAACTTTTAGGACTGCACAGTATCTTCCTTATTTACAAATGTAACTTATAAATCATAGAAAAATACAGGTAATTTTACCTGTGACCCAGAAATTGATTGGTAAAATAGAAAGGTTTGAATAACGCTGGCAAAAAAAAACAGAAATCATGCTCCATGAAATCTTTGTAAAATGTGTCATAAAAACGGGTCTATATCACGTTAGAGAATGCTAAAAATAGCAAACACTGATATATCGAACTGCAAAGTCCGAAAGCTGAAAACAGCGAAGGAACGGATCCCTTCGCAGGGAAAAAAATTCGCTCAGCCATTCTCTGGGCTTTGCTGTTTTCTCCACTTTGGTGCAATCTCGGAGTTGGTATATTTAAGTTGGGGGGATTGTGGGAGTTTGAAGTCCCCCACTTAATTTTGTCTGTATACTCTTTTTTTTTTTTTTGGATCAGCAAATTTTTTCCCTGGGAAAAAATTCACTGATCCATTCCTTCGCTGTTTTCAGCTTTTGGCCATTTGAGTTCTATATAACAGCATTCACTATTTTTAGCATTCGCTGTTATGATATGTTGTTGTTTGTCTTTCAGCTTTTTCCCGGTAAGGGTTCGCCACAGCGGGACTCCGGTCCACTAATGATTGGCAGTAGATTTTTATGAAACGCCGAGGTACCAGCTCGACACCCAACCTTCAACGAAGGCACGCCCATTTATGCACTCATGTCTTTCGGACATTACCCAACAATGGGGAGGACATGCAGACTCCACACAGAAGGCCCTCCCAAGCCAAGCCGAGAATCAAACGGGAGAACCTCTTACTGTGAGGTAACAATGCTACCGCCGTACCATTCGCTGTTATGATATAGACCCCATCAAACTATACAGTAAGATACGTAATGGTAATCTTGTTCATAGCTACAATTTATATATACGATACACAAACAAAGTTCCCCAACAAGCAAGCCAACTGTTCAAGCCCAAGGAAAGAAATAAAAACAAGCAAGTAATGGCAACAGTTAGCAGCACGGCAAACATGCATGGTTGCAGTGCTGCTAACTGTTGCCATTACTTGCTTGCTTTTACAGTTTATATATATATAATATATATTATTTTAAAAGTCTGCTCAATATATTCTCAGAAGTTATTACAGAGGACTATAACTGCATACTTGCAGAAGCAATTTATAGTAGGT